>NC_089754.1:8282802-8317802 GCF_040412425.1 Macrobrachium rosenbergii | reverse complement strand
ATAATGAATAACAAGTGACAAGACGGAGAGACTTACTCTATTAAATATAAACCACCGAATATTTTGGTAAGCAACACAACTACAAAACTACCGATTATTCATTAAGCAATGTAACTATAAACATAATCATTTTGTTAAGCAATGCGGCTATACAACCATCGATTACTTTAAAACATTTCTTCGTTTTAACGTGCTTTTTCCCATTTTTATATGGGGTAAGCACGATGCCTTCTTTTGAAGGACTTTGATTTGGCGTTGGGGTAGGCCGTAGCCTCGATCGGCTGCCCTGCCAGTAAAACTATAAAGCCACAATTACTTCTTTGAGCAATGTAACTACAAAATCACCGATTAATTTATTTAGCAATGCAACTGTAAAACCAACAGATAATTTATTAAGCAATACAACTATAAAATCAACGATTATTTCATTATGCAACGTAGCTGCAGGTTTTACATTTGCACTGCCTCACGAAGTAATCTGTGGTTTTATAGTTGTATTGCTTAATAAGGTAATCAATGGGTTTAGAGTTGCATTGTTTATCGATTACTTCGTTAGGCATTACGACTATAAAACCATCGCATATATTGGTGAACAATCTATAAATATAAAAATGGATGTATGTGTGTATGTTCTAGCATAACTTTGAAATGCATTGATGTATGTGTGTATGTTCCAGCATAACTCTGAAACGCATTGAGTAATTTCAACGAAACTTGGTATATATATGACTAACTATCTGGAAAAGAATACTGTGGGGAAGGTAAGGCATCACTGGCACCAAAGGGGGGGAGGTGTGAGAGGGGGGTGGCATGTAAAAATAACCGAAAACAACAGATATTAGTGTCTAATCCACAGTTTTTGAGGTCGCTGAGATGAATAGTGACACTCCCGGTGCCCTTAAGTCCAAGTTTAGCCCCGATAGGGGGCGAGAAGGGGTGAAAAATAAAATCTAAAAAATGACAGATATTAAGTGTCTAATCCTTAGCTTTTGAGGTTGCTGAGATGAATAGTGACACGCCTGATGCCCTTCAAATCAGTGACACTCCTGATACCCTTCAAATCAGTGACACTCCCAATGCCCTTTGAATCCAAGTTCAGCCCCAATAGGAATGGGGGATGAGAAGCGGTGATAAATAAAATGTCAAAAATGACAGATATTATTGTCTAATCCATAGTTTTCGAGATCATTGTGATGAATAGTGACACTCCCAATGCCCATTAAGTCCAAGTTCAGCCCTAATAGGAATGGGGGTGGGAAGGGGTGAAATATAAAATGTGAAAAATGCTGGGCAATGCAACTGAAGCAACTATCTTAACAGGAAGAGAGAGAGAGAGAGAGAGAGAGAGAGAGAGAGAGAGAGAGAGAGCGTTTCTGTTGTCATTCAGAGTTTTCCCAGGCAGCACCAGGTTGGTCTAGTGCAACTATAAAACCATGGCATATTTTGTTAAGCAATGCAGCTATAAAACGACCGATTACTTCGTTAAGCAATACAACCATAAAAGCCCAGCATATTTTGGTGACCAATATAAGAATAAAACCACCGATTATTTCGTTAAACTATACAATCATGAAGCCACCGCATATTGCAGCGAGCAATACAGCTACAGAACAGAAACCAACTGACGGCTTTGCTATTATACTCAAGGTTCTCCACATTAAAAAAACAATGTTTGCCGGAACTTCATAAATTTGTGCATGTTTATCTTATAGATATATAATATATATATATATATATATATATATATATATATATATATATATATATATATATATATATATATGTTGTGTAATGTTTACAACATCAGGACAACTATTATAAAAGAGGTAAAAGTCAGGACCTACGCCAATAACTAAATTAAAGTGTCTTGCCTTTTGCTGAATCTCTCAGCTGTAGGTACTTTCATCGAATGTAGGGGAGCTTTGGTGAATCATGACATAACAGCATTCACTACTAGATTTTGATTGTCAATAACATCCTCAAAAGCTGCATCTTTGAAAGAATGAATCACCACCAAACAGAATCAGAATGAGGACCAGTTTAATATTCACAAAGCAAAAGCTTTTCGGAGGGACATCCAAATACTTACCTAGCATTCCAGAAAACAAGAAACGGAGTGAAGAAAGACAAAAACTAGAGCTTAACAAAGCATTTAAACAGATTCATAGACATATAAAAGCTCATATTTCCAAATATATTCCTTGTAAGTCATTTCCAATCAAATGCAAGGGTTTTATGGGCCCTTTTTCTTCAAATCACCTCTCCTAAATCTTCTCTCATGCATGTTGGCGGTGCTGTGAAGGATAGAGGCGATTATCGTTGATTGTATGTCATCATATCTAAAGTGTAAATCATCCTTTGTGGCATAATGTAAAAATCTACGCGAGCAACAAAATCCAACGTCAGCCGACCGCCAGGTAAGTTTATACACTTGATAGTTCTCAGGCACACACACATATATATATATATATATATATATATATATATATATATATATATATATATATATATATATATATATATATATAGGTTATATATGTATGCATACATATATATATATATATATATATATATATATATATATGTATATATATATATATATATATATGCATATATATATATATATACATATATGCTGTATATATATATATATATATATATATATATATATATATATATATATATATATATATATATATATATATATATATATATCCTTGCATAAGCATATGCACATTGTCAATTATGTTACATTGTATCTTGGTTATCAACAAGTCTGAATAATACGTTTGTACGACAAAATGATTAAATGGCCTTTTAAGGAAATGAGTATTTTCTGTGCATATAGTCAATATTGAACACCCCAATCACCACCGTATTTTTTCTTCGTGAACCAGTAAAATATCACGGCCAAGAAGCATGGCTGGTCATACTTAGGTCACTGAAGAGGAACGCCTGAATAAGTTTATGAAAACTCACTCTCTATCCCTCTCTGTCTCTTAGGTGTGCGCACACAAAAATCCAAGATAACATTTAATACTGTCGTCTTTAAGTATATTAAAAAAATTCCAATAATCAGAGAGCGACAAATAAATTATATGAAGTTTTACCTTTAGCTAACACTGGCCGAAAAAGAGCAGATGCTGCTATTGGTTCAGACGGTAAGTCTTCTGTGTTCCATTAAGTCCATTTTTTCGAAGGAAAAATCACAAGACAACTGTCTTTGTAGCATAAAACAATGTTTGCTTTTTCCATAACAAAATTGATGGTTCAAGACGAAGTCGAAAATCCTCTTTTAAGATAATAAATAACAACAATATAAATGATGCAACGCAATGCTCAGTTTTTCAGAATGAGAGAGAGAGAGAGAGAGAGAGAGAGAGAGAGAGAGAGAGAGAGAGAGAGAGAGAGAGAGAGAGAGTACACATTTAATTGTTGGTTGCCAGCTGGGGTTTCATCTGTGTGTATAATTAACCCATTACTGTCCCGAAAAGAGATAGGATCAAAATGAAATTGCTTTTGGCTAATCTATCTGTACCCGTAGTTTAACCAGATAACGATGACTCCTCGTATATTTTTCCAACTATATCTTCCAGAGTGCAGCAGATAACTCCTTTCAGTTACCAGCAATTTTCCGAGTTTCTATCTAAGCCATTTCAGAACAAAAGACCCCATTAGGAAACCCCTACGATTATTCACCTTTATTATTTATTATTATTATTATTATTATTATTATTATTATTATTATTATAAGGAGTATGCTGGTCAGCTGTTGAAATCCCCAAAGGTCCATATTCATATGGAACAAGCTAAAAAGGTTGTCAACTTGCTAAGCTAATAGCCACAGAATTGACTGCCAAGCATCTAAATAAATGTTGAGGTAGTTTAACAACTGTTTCATTAACTTGTAAAGCCAAACTAGTGGTGGAAAACTAAACAAAAGTGAAATGTAGAAATCTCCACAGAAGTCACAAATTTTGATTAATTATATATTCGAATTTTACGTAAAGCAGTCGAATGTCTTCTTAAATTTCTTGAATAACATGATGTTGGTTCCCATCCCTAATGAAATAATATCTAAATTATTTGTAATTTAAGTGGATAATATCAGTAGTAGACCACCCATATACTCACCAACTGCGCTTTTTCATAAATGGTGCTCATGGAATTCAAATTTAATAAAGTACGCAAACTAAATAAAAAAAAATAAGTATAATAAACCAAACACTTACGACAATATTGTGCATCAACTTCAAATCTAATTAAGTTTAGAAACGAGCTAAATAAATATATGAATACACAAGTGAACAAATATCACGTAACAAACCAAACATTTCGCGTTCCCCGGTCCTCGACCAAACGATAGAGCCCGCCAACAGACTGCCTGTCACAGAGGAGGTCCGGGCTAAGGTCACGTGTAATGATGCCTTCAATTTTTTTCTTTTTACAAGAGTATATTATTCTCGAATTCTCCCAAAGGCTTTTGCGAGACTATCCAGACTCTTGGTGGAGGAGGAGGAGGAGGAAAAGGGGTGGGGGTTGGTTCGCAGAGATTCTGAGTAAGAAGAAGACGCCCATTTCGACTCTGGTTCAACAAGGGGTGAGTCCCTGCTTGAGGCTTAGCATTATCCTCTCCAAACGATGAGTGTCGCTGTCCTAGACTCACTTACCTGTCGGGGTAGGGGTGTCGGGGCAAAGGGAGGTGAAACCTGGAGACACCTATCACCACAACGACCTAACAGCGGCTTAACCTCTAAAATAATCCGATATTTTTGAAACAAAATAAACGCAGGAAAATTCATACATGTAATGTCAGCAGCGTTACACCCCTGGGAATGTCAAGCGATTCATCTTTTTTTTATCGCCGATGTAATTTAATGAAAATGTTTACTATCTAAATTCTTTTCTCTGTCCTTGAGGGTCTGATCCGAGCTCTCTTCTCACCCGACTGAAAATCCAAGAAAAGCACCATCCTGAGGACCGAGACCTCTTTCGGCTCTGCTCGGTTTCTCTTTTCCTTTTACGATTTTCTTCCATGAAGAGTTCGCCCCTGGAATTGGTTTTATTTTTTCACTTTCTCGTCTATCTCTCTGAACTTGCTAGTTAAGCTAAAATGAAGCCTAATAGTTTTCGATAAATGAACAGACACCATCACCTTGCAGCTGCAACAATTACATCAATAGTGTCACCAAAACTCAAAATAATAATCTTTAAAGTTTAATTCCTTTCTGTAATTGCCCTGTGCTTGAAGATTTTCTAATAAAGTTCTGCCAACCAAGCTACAGTTACCTATGATATTTTCTTTGGTTTTGAAAAATCACCATAATAATCAATGAATAGAATAATAAGTTATCTTGAAAAAAAATGTCCACTTTAGTAGTAACCAAGAATTAGTTTATTTTTATGGGAGTTTAGGGTAATCGAGGATGTTTTGTCACAGACTTCGTATTCTTCAAACATAAGGCAATAAAAATGTTGACTTGAACCGGACTGAATAGTATATGAAAACTTGCCTCTTTTTCCTTCATATGTGGGGTTTTTCCTTTTCCCTATATTTTCATGGAAATTAGAATAAATCTGTGATCATGCATATTTACGATAACACAATATCTTATTTATTCACAGTCTGCCACTCTCAAGTACATAATACCTGTTAATAGAGTGTACAGGCATTCCTATGAAAGAAAAGTGCGTAATTATCTTGCACCCCACATACATCACGGCAAAATAAATTTTTACTGTAAGAATCAACCGGCGGAGATACAAAAATTTTTTAAAACTTGCTTTTGTAGAGGTGAATTTTTAATATAACATCTCTGGGAAATGTACGCTTGACCATACCCATTTTTTGATGGGTGCTGCCATTTTCACAGTAAGAGCGTTATGGCTATGATGTTTATTCTATTTCTGTCTCTGGCACACACACACGCATATATATATATATATATATATATATATATATATATATATATATATATATATATATATATATATATATATATATTTTATATATATATATATATATATATATATATATACATATATATACATATATATATATATATATATATATATATATATATATATATATATATATATATATATATATATATATATATATATATACTACTGTGTTATACTTCAGTAAGACGGGAAGGTTTAGATTCCAGATTCTTTATTACAAAGTACGATTTACCAAGCATTAACTTTCGAAGACTTACAGTTTTCTTCATCTGGTACCGATGCATCGATAACTGAAGAAGACTGTATTTCTTCGAAAGTTAACACTTGGTAAATTTAATTTGTAAATTAAAAAATCTGGAATCTAAGCCTTCTCGTCTTACTGAAGTCTAACACGAGTAGTATCATATATATATATATATATACACACTGAAGTTGTGTGGCTATTTTTAGTGATATATATATATATATATATATATATATATATATATATATATATATATATATATATAAATATATATATATATATATATGTATGTATATATATATATATATATATATATATATATATATATATATATATATATATATATATATATATATATATATATATATATATATATATATATATATATATATATATATATATATATATATATATATACAGAGAGAAAGAGAGAGAGAGAGGGTTATACTTTCACTGAGTATAACCACGTACAAGGCATGAATGGAATATTACACCTAGCACAGGAGGCTCCCTTGTATCGAAAACAACGGCATCTAAGTCAAACGGAACTGCGATAAGATGCAGGGTTTTGGTTTTCTTCGTTAAACTATATCTGTTAGGAGTGTGACAGATTCCAAGATTATGAGGTATAGGCGCTTTTGAAATCTGATTCCTTAAAAGTCTCCCCGCGGGGATTAGTGCCGTCAGTGCACCGCATGCGGTGCATTGTAGGCATTACTGAAGGTTCTTTGCAGCATGCCTTCGGCCCCTAGCTGCAATCCCTTTCGTTTCTTTTACTGTACCTCCTCTCGTATTCTCTTTCTTCCATCTTACTTTCCACCATCTCCTAACAATTGATTCGTAGTGCAACTGCGAGGTTTTCCCCGTTACACCTTTCAAACCTTTTCCTGTCAAATTCTGTTTCAGTGCTGAATGACCTCACAGGCCCCAGTGCTTGGCCTCTGGCCTAAATTCTATATTTAATCAATTCAGTTCTTAAAAGTCTGAGAAAAGCTGATTAATTTCATTTTTTTTCTTTTTACACGAAGAGGAATATAACATACCTGTTGCAATCCCAGTGCATGGTTAAAATCAATCACTCAAAACGGGAATGGATTTGCGATATCAGCCAGTGTGCTTTAAGTGCACCATAAAATACGTGTATACTAACTTAGCAACATGCGGGGAGTTTACCTTAAACGTACTTCACGGAGAATTGCAATAAGCATATTTTCAGAAGTCAGGGAAATGGTTGAGTGGAGTAACACTGGATGTAAATTACAAATCACGACACTCGAATGGAAAAATAAAAGCGCATGAATTAATAGAAGTGGTCAAACTATCGCCAGAAACTTGACGAAAATTACAACAGCAAAACCTTATACCCAACAAACTTAACGATATTGACAGCTACAGAAAATACTAAAACCCGCCAGGTACCTTTTCTGATTATTTCTTTCGTGTATAGGATTCTTTTTCATTTGAATGCAAGCGAGCGCCTTGTCTTGGTTTTACTAGAATGTTATATTAATCAGGCCTTACGCCTGCGTGGGGTCTTAGCCCCAGATTTGTCTAGAAAAAGTGTTGGTGAGTTCGATAATATGTAAATCGTTATCAACTGGTTGAGGGGGGTGGGGGTGTTGCAAGCTACCCAAATCATACTAATAAACAGGAAGGCAACAAAACTCGAAGCCTCTCCCAACCTTAAATCAGTCCCAAAACCCGTGGGCCTAACGCCCTTTCCTTTTCATGAATAAAACGGATAAGCAGCAAACCAATCACTACTGGAAGCAGCAGCATACTCTGGGAGTCTGGCATGATCAATAGTGGGCCACAGTGAGGCCCAAGACGCCAACAGAGTGATTTTACTGTAAATCCACACCATGATAAGAGTCAATTACCAACAGTCCATCAAGGACGCGTAGCAGTAAATGGATCCACCCATTCCTTCCCTAAGCAACTTCGACCTCTTCATAAACATCTATAGTAATGTGCACGAGGAGGACTGTAGCACACACACACACACACCCAGTTATTTCCAACAGTGACTATCCTTCCTGCATCCTTATAGGGCTATCGGGTACTTTATAAGAGACACAGGGTCAAGATCTTGCCCCTAATTCTCTCGCACTTTCTTACTGGAACGTTTGCCACACCGCCTACTGACTCTCTGCATGTGGTGTCACATTAAATTAATGGGGATTTGACTTGACTTTGAATTTTTTATTGGAGTTTATCGATCTATTGTTATAATTATGATCTGCTGATTATTAAACAGGACTGGAAAATGGTTAAAAGACCAATGCAATTTATAGTACCGTGCCCTTTTTTCAGTTATTATTATTATTATTATTATTATTATTATTATTATTACCATACATCCCCATGGAACAGGGTAAAAAGCATGCCATTAACTTGCTATTCAAGAAATAAAATTCAGTAATTTCCATGCATTCAATTATTTTCCTCCATTCCTACTGTGAAAGAAGTACTTATGTTACAGCGGAGTGACGCTGCGGTCAAGTATTTAGGTCAATGTCACTGGGACTCTGCTAGGAACACCGACCATCAAACACTCAGGACTTAAGATTCTTTCCTAATAAATATTCAATGTACCGGTTGACAATCAAAGTTTCTCTCTCTCTCTCTCTCTTCCTCAATACTCTTTCTTTGGTCTGCTTGACATGTTTGGCTTTGGTGTAAAATAATAATGGAAAAAAAAATAAAATGTCAGATTAGTTAATGAATAAATATATTAATAAGTGCATGGGCATAAAAAATCATAAATAAAATACTTTTCCAGGAACTTTTGGACAAATAGTTTACCTAACTTCACTCTACAGTGAAACCAGTTCTAAGTTTGTAAATCTAAAAATAAAAATGCATGAATGGATGCATGGATGCATGTATGTTCTTGCATAACTCTGAAATGCATTGAGCAATTTCAACCAAACTTGGTGTACAAATGGCTTACTATCTCGAAAAGAATGCTGTTGGGTAAGACATCACTAGCACCAATGGGCACCAAAGGAAGGGGGTGGGCAGGGCTTCCCTGAAACGGGGCTGGTTGTGCCCGTAGACTTAGTAACTTTACGAATTTATCATACCTAATTTCGGTATACATATGACTTACTATCTGGAAAAGAACACTGTGGGGGTAAGACATCAATGGCACTAAAGGGGGAGAGAGAGAGAGAGAGAGAGAGAGAGAGAGAGAGAGAGAGAGAGAGAGAGAGAGAGAGAGAGACACGGGGTTAGGGAGAAGAAAGAGGGAAAGAAACAGGGAGGGTTGGAGAGAGAAAGAGAGATAGAGAGAGAGAGAGAGAGAGTGAGAGAAAGAAAGAGTGAGAGGGAGAGGAAGTGAGAGAGAGAGGATGAAAGACAGAGAGAAAGAGAGAGTTAGAGGAGGAGAGAGAGAGAGAGAGAGAGAGAGAGAGAGAGAGAGAGAGAGAGAGAGAGAGAGAGAGAGTTTGTCATTCAGGCTTATCCTGGGCGGTGACGGGTTGGTCAGCTGCTGGTAAAAAATTCAAAGAATAGTGAGATTCTTGACAAGAGAAACAGTTAATTGATTCAATGAATATCGGATCTCAAATACAAATTTCAATGACAGGGGAAAAAGAAATAAATTGGAAAGATTGATGAAGAAGTGGAGGTGGAGGACACGGCGAACAAACACAAGACAAAACAACCCAACAATCAGTGAAGACGAACAACAGTCCTAACGACACCGGTCCCTCTCGCGACCTCAAGCCTTTTCCTCCAGAAACTCGGTGTTTAGACTTCGGTCGCTTCCCTTCTCGCCAATTCCCTTTATCGGCCTCAAATCTCCACGTTTCTTATCACCTTCGCATCTCCTCTTTTCATGCCCAGGTACAAGTGAAGCCCACAATCTTCACCTCCCTCTCCGGTTTTTCGTGGCTCGGCGTTTTTGTCTCCCGGTTTTTTGTTGTTTGTCATGAATGTTACCTTTCTCCTTTTATAATTGTTATGATGTCGTTAACATATTCAGTTAACGTTTCAAACTATCTATACAATAGCTCGAATGAATAAAAATTATAATGATAATATTAGTAGTAGTAGTGGTTCAACTGGCTTTCGACAGCACTATGCCTTACTCAATATATTTCACATTTCACTATCATTTGCATTATCATTATATCTTACGACAGCCAATGCAAATGAAAATAACCAGAGAAGAAACAGGTGAGAGGGAAGTCTACATATATACACACCGCAATAAACTTTCGCATTATTTCTTTTGGCTCTCTGTTACCTCCTTTATTTGTTTATTTCGTAATCGTCTTAGCAGTCCAGTAAAGACATGGAAAATCAATAATTTTATTTAATAACACATACAAAATAATACAAATCATGCATGTTGTTCGTGCTTGTGTGGGGATGCTTTTGCTTACACGATCCTTTTTCTCTTGCTGTTTTCTTCCTTTTCATCACTCACGGGCATTTCTAATCATTAGACGCTTTCCTAGGCATTTCGTGGAAACTGGATTGTTCTACAACAACAACAACAGCAATAATAATAATAATAATAATAATAATAATAATAATAGACGTGCGTATGCGTTGGTAAGATGATCAGTCATCGATTCCATATTTTACCACAGGCCCAAAGTGGTCCCGTGAAACTCCATAAAACCTGTAAAATAACAGGATCAAACCGAGTCGAGAAAGTATCTTTGGGCGGGGATGGTCACGGCCATCTTGTTCTGATGGTTTAGATCCACCCTTTGGGATTAGGGTGTCACATCAGTTTCCACACTGCATTATGTAATCTAATATTTCCAATTACGTCCGTTTTGCTTGCGTTTTCCAATGTTTTCCACACACGTTAAATCAAATTTAATATATCTCCTCGTCGATCATCATCGCAGGAAATCTAGAGGACTCCTTTTGATTCTCTTTGGCGGTTGAAAAATATATTTGATAAAATATCTGTTTATTACATCATCCAAATTTCTTGTCATTGACAGAATATTTCACTGGAATATGACTTTCTTGGTTTCATTTTAAAAGTTGTTATACCAATCATCTTTACCTATTATGAAAGTGTATAATCAATGGACGATCATGTTCCGACTCCAATTATTCAACCCGTAATTTCTCAGTCATGCACACTGTCTCTGAGATAGTTTGCGGACCACATGTGATTCCCTTGAATATACAGGAAGCTGAATTGGAAAGTACTTTCATCTTTAGAAGAGCAAATGACACATCATTTTACTTCTGTTGTCCATGGCAGGCGTAATGATAATTGTTATCTTTAGTAATTATATGAAATGTCCCCTAAGTTCGCAGGAGTGTTGCTTGCTAATTTGTACCCGTTCCAATTCTACTCCCATTCCAATAAGACAGCAAAGTGAGCAGATTGCACTTCGACTGGGTTCATCTGAGGCATACTGGCCACACCTTAATGAGGGATTTCTTTCAGAATGGAAAATGGGTTGAACGAAGAGAACAAAAATATTCGAAATGAACTTTCCCGAAAATTCTATTGACAGATTTCTTGTCAATGATATTAACATTCACACTGATAAACACTCAAGCGATTTCTGCAAAACTGTAAATACCACAATTGGGTATACAGCCCGTTATACAGAGAAGGCTGTTCTTATTCCTTTCACTTTCAAAGTTTCAAATCATCCTCCTTGGCCTGACTTGACTGCTTGGTTCAAAGAAGATAATGCATACACATGTTTCGACAACAGATCGTGCTCGTATTTTCCTGCAGTGTTCTACAAAACTGTTATGACAGCACTGACAGATGCTTGCATCCGCCTCTTGGAATTTCATAATAAGCAACATTAAAAAATGATTGTTAATTTACTGTGAAGGAGACTGATTGTAATTTCTTTCGTAGAAATTCTACAAGAAAGAGGATTCGTTAAAGTCAGGTCTATTGAAAGGAATGTCATCTACATCTCTAGTCACATGAAATTAAAAACTCAACTCAATTGTGTTGGAAGGTCACTCAAAAAATTCGATACATATTACATGTAAAGCAAAAAAACTCAATGCTGATCTGTTGTGAGTCAGATCGTCTCCATCCTCTGGTCAAAATCTAGATGAAACGGACCGCTAGTCCAGTGATGGAGGTCAGGCAGTACATCCTAAATGCCCTTAGTGGGTATAACAGATAATTTATGGTGTTAGAGCCTGAGATGTTTCGTTGATTCTACCATATAGTAATGCCTAACCAGTGTGATGTCTTGACGCCAGTGAATTAATGAAAGTAATATGCATTCATTGCTCGAAAGAGGGAAAGTGTCGAGACTACCTGGGCACTCCCAGTCTTCCCATCTCTGCAGTTCTTTCTTATTGCTTCATTCACTTGGCATGGTGTAGGTGTCTTGCTTAAGAGCGTGGGAGGTTGTGTCAATGACCTACACGTTTTATGACCCTTCTGAGGCTTGTCTTGTCCTAGGGTAAACAATTATTGCTGGAAAACGAGCTTACCCATATTTGTCCCAAGTTGTTCAAACCTATATACAGATGCATTCATAATTCTGCGGAAAATCCATTTAGTGCAGATTACGAATATAACAAATTTGCACTGTAAACTCTTAGGAATGCAGTATTGACAAAGACCTGGTGAATGGAAAAAGTAGTTTCATGCATGTATCGTTTCGTGTGTGTGCCTGTGTGTGTATATATATATATATATATATATATATATATATATATATATATATATATATATATATATATATATATATATATATATATATATATATAAATGAATCACGAAAATATGGAACGTGATGAATACATAAAAAAAGACAAAATCCACGAAGGAAAGAGAAACAATGGCGTGCTGCAAGGGCCCTTCGACTTATCGTCGTATACTTAGCGGACACACACACACATATACAGTATATATATATATATATATATATATATATATATATATATATATATATATATATACATATATATGTGTGTGTTGCGTGAGTGATAGCTACCATGACCTATTTTGATTTCTTTACATTTTTGGATATGCTAAATAAAGGGCGATAAGTCGAAAGGCCTTGCAGCACTCCACTGTTTTACTTTCCATCGTGGATTTTGTCTTTACTTATATATATATATATATATATATATATATATATATATATATATATATATATATATATATATATATATATATATATGTGTGTGTGTGCGTGTGTGTGTGTGTGTGTGTGTGTGTGTGTGTGTGTGTGTATAGCTATCATGACCTATTTTGATTTCTTTAAATTTTTGGATATGCTTGTCACTACAAAGTTCAAGAACCAAATTAAGAAATAAATAGATTTTAAGGTTTTTTGTGACAAGCGTCTCCAAAACGCGTGGAGACACGGGGAAGTTAAGGGGTTACTGCGGCTGTTAAAAGGTACACACGTTATATATATATATATATATATATATATATATATATATATATATATATATATATATATATATATATATATATATGTATATATATGTATATATATATATATATGTATATGTATATATATATATATATATATATATATATATATATATATATATATATATATATATTGTATATGAATGTGTGCAAGCTTGCATGCAGCATGACAGAAAAATATAATTTCTAATTTACTTCAGCTTAGACACTACCTCTGTCTCCCTATGTATGCCTTGTCATCTTCCCTTAGCCTGCAGGAAGCAATATAATTTAATGTTTTGTTACATATTTCCACGTAATTTCCTTGATGGCTTTATCCTTCCTCTTTATCCTTGCTACTGACGTAGGAGGTCCCAAACCATTTACTTTCTCTCCGCCCGTCTGTGTCCCCACCAACAGGGTCACGTGTGGGACGACGTCGAGCTCACTCCCTACACCGTCTTAACCTTTGGAACGCCCCTCCATTCTTCTCACCCCTCGAGACTTACAGACATTAGGCACCAATGATCCTAATCACTTGACCTGCTCTTCCTCGTAGTTCACAAATCCCACACAAAGCTATTCTCATATTATGTACTCTCTCTCTCTCTCTCTCTCTCTCTCTCTCTCTCTCTCTCTCTCTCTCTCTCTCTTTAATCTTCGCCCTCATTGTTTAAATCTTGCCTGTCACCTTAGTGCTTCGCACGTTTTCTCTCCAGTTCATCCCGTATATATACTTGAAAGTAAATGTTCCTACTCTTAAAGCTTCTGATTTAGTAGGAGGTGGCCTTCTTCCTTTCTTCGTATCCCGATATTCCGCTCCTGGTCTCTGCTGTCGCCAGTTCCATTTTTTCTTACTCATCCATCAACGTCCAAAGCTCCTCTAATTTTCCTTTGTGTTACATCTGCCTTCCTCCTCCTACTCTTCCTCCCCTTTTTCCTCTACTAATCTTAAGTCATCTTCCCCTTCTTCAATCAAGAAGAAAGAGGTCAGGTCACCAGGTCACTCCTGGGCTGTAATGTGCGCTGCCTGAATTCCGGTTTTGCATTATTGGAAGTAAAAGTAATTCTCGGATCGTGATCAGGAATTTAGGGTCAAGTGAGTGAAATTGCTCTCTAGAATAAAATGACCACAATAAAAAATTCTTGTGGTTTCTTGATTGTTGGGTGGAGAGGAATATAATGTTCTTCTGATATTGGTCCGTAGAGATAAATAAATCTTGGACAGGTGCACGGGGTGTTCCATCGTGATCTCAGCCATATTTAGACCCTGGAGATGAAGCTCTGGGAATTAACCCTTGAATTTCTGCCTGGTGCACACGTCCTCCCGAACGCAATTATTTCCACTATAAAAGGTAATCTATTTTCTGTGGGTTGCAATGCGAATTATATTCCACTTGCAAGGCCTTACCAGCTGCTGTGCAGGCAGGTACTTGCCCAACTTAGCTCCATTCATAAGTGGTTCAGATAAAACTTCTTTAGATTTACTGCTCTAGAAACGTATAATAGTGGATGAATTTGCATAGAAAACCTGTATCAGAACTGCTTCTTTTACGCCTTTTTATGAGGGTCTGAAGAACTTGAGAGCTTATTCGGAGTCCAACTAATAAATCTAATGATAAAAAACCTCATTATGAACATAACCATGGAACTCCTGTATTTAAAACAAATAAAGATCATACACGAATAAGTAATAAATGTAAAAATTTTTGCCCATACATTCTGTATATAAATATTTATGCATGAATCTCAAAAAATACACAAACACACACACATAAATATATAGAGCTGGAAACATTCACCATTTGCATGCAAGCTGCAGTTTAGTTGGTGCAAGTCACGTATGCATAAGTTAGCTTTAAACGTTGGATATAGTGGAAAGAAATTAGGTCTGCAATGGAGTATGACCATGGCACAGTTGCCGTCAACAGTAATATTTGGAGCAGTTTGTTTGTCAGTTTCGTTACGGAAGCTGGGCCATAGACCAATAAGAGATAAAAACGGACTGCTATCTTACACAAATGTTTAGTTTGTCAGACTTACGTTAAACCATAATATTAATCAAAATCATATTTTTTTAAACACTTTAATTACTCGATATTTCATCAATGTTCTAGTGAAAATTATCGCAACAGCGCACACGTACGCTTAGTTGCATCGCCATGAAAACAGTACTAATACGTTTCATAATAAAAACGAAAATAGTTAAGTAACTGACGATGAACAGCGAAGCCATACGGACCCTGATTATCTGACCTCTTCTTTCGAGAGAATTAGAGAACAACAGACTCACAGAGTTCTTGTGAAGGAACCGTTACGGACACAAGACAACTTTGGATGAAGGATAATCGCCTCTCAGGCAAGGCTAACACTTTCCACAGTACGTATAACGAGATAAATTTAATTCATTTATTGTATGTCCGTTAATGAACATGATATATGAATAAATAAAGGTCTTTGTTATATAATACTACCATGACATCTAATTATGAAGACAGAAGCCAAAAAAAAAAAAAAAAGGAAATTGAAGGTTCATGACACAAAACGGTGAAAGAACTACAAGAACGAATGCCAATATTAACAGGACAGCGACTCAGAAGGCCAACAAGTTAAGAGAAGCAGAAGGTAATTTGAAGAATTGACCAAAGGTTTAAGGGGATCCATAATATCAGTCAGCTAATTCACTTCACATTATGCAATGGTATGCGTTATTGCAAGTCCCATTATCCTTTGCCTAATATAGAAACGATTATCATCCTGACCTTCACAGTCATTACACGGTAAATATCAACGACGTTAATAGGATTTTAAATGAAGGGGGAAGAGAAGGGGAGGGTTAGGTGGGGCGGGGGTGGGAGGGTTATTGTTTGCGCAAAACTTTTAAACTTTTTTTGTCAATGTATTGTGTGTCTGCATGACACACACTCTAAGCGTCAGGTGGAGAAGTAGGACAACGGTGCACCACGCCCATCATATCAACGATTCGTATCCATCTCATAATGATATATAAGCCGTGCCCTCGAAAAGAGAGAACGTTTCAATTATACAAAGAGAACATCCAACAAATAAAGTTCCAATAGGTGCTCGGATATTGCAGAATATCCATCTTTCTGTGGACCACTATGTCAATTATGAATTTTATTCATTCATTTTTAAAAGGTTTGCCTTTCCCAGTGCTTAATTGTTCTTAAAGTCAAGAGGACATTGCTATGTACTATTTACGTAAAGAGAACATTGTTAAATTTGTGAGTCATTATTATCCTTAAATTTTCTTAAATCCCAACATGGTTGGGGAACTCGGAAGTCGACTACTGTATACCAATGCTTCATAAACTCTTTAACGAGTGAGTGCTGGACTCGCGAGGACATTTGGCTCTTGCCTCCTCCACACGTGAGCAATGAATGAGCTTTATAAAGATGAAAATTTTCGACTGTGCTTTACACGAACCATGAAGAACTTCTAAACTTTCTGGAAACACGATTCTTGTACAATTCAGATATCCCGTAACACGGTAACCAATATCAACACTGACATCAAAATCAAGTACTAACCTATGTCCGTTAACTACTTTTGACAGATGAACACACGCACACACACATACACAAAACCTCCTCCTTATATATATATATATATATATATATATATATATATATATATATATATATATATATATATATATATATATATATATATAGCAGACGATTACTTCAATGTCTACTAAAAATATTTAAAATCCAGCTCTTTAGGAAAAACTGTCATAAAAACACCTTAAAATCCTGTTTAACATTCCCAGAAGCAATCAGGCAGACAAGGCAAGCTTGGACCCTCAAGCCCAAAACTTATTGACAATTTTCACAGAATATATTGATGATTTATGATTTATTATTCTTCATCAGTCGATAAATACAGTCTAACATCAAACCAATATCGGGGATTGAAAGTTACGTAAAGATGTTACATCTTGAGAACCGTTGAGAATTGCATAAATATGTAACTACGTGCTTATTTATTGTTATTTTATTATTTTATATATATATATATATATATATATATATATATATATATATATATATATATTAATATATTATACATACCTAATATATTAATATAATACTTTCTAATCTATTGTTATTTTCCCTTGTTGAAATATACCTAATCCATTCTCCAAGATATTTTTATGAGAGTTCAAGAACGTTAGGTTTATTGCAGAATAATCTATGTTTAATAATAACAGTAATATGAGAAAAGCAATCCAGGCCAACTGATTCAGAATTCCTCAATTCTTGCATAAAAACTGAACATCAGTTCTAAAGGGCGTCGAGTGGTCCACGTGATCTACTTATTTGTTCCGGGACATAATAGAAATTCCTTTCTACAATTTCCATGCCACAGCAGCCATTGGTTATGAGTCACGATTGGTCAGTAATAAAATGTGTATTAGATCAAATGAAAATATAATCTTTTATGGAAAATATTGGTTTCACACACACACACATATATATGTGTGTGTGTGTGTGTGAGGTGTTTGTGTCTAGGCGTCTCTAGTACACAAGCAGATACACATCTACGAGTAGGTGCATTCTTGTGGGTTAAAGTCAATATCACTAAAATATAAAGTAACTAAAACAAACACCATTTCATGAATTTCCCACCAACAGAGAACAAGGTCAGTGAAAGTTATTAGCACTGGGGTGTATGCACAGAGTCACCAGAAAATGTTTCTCCACTTTCCCTGAACATCTTGGCTGGCGACTAGGGCAGCCCTAGCTGGCGCTCTGGTCACTCCAATGCCTTATAATCCAGCTTAGTCACTATATATTTCCTAATATTTTATTAGACTTTAATAAAGGTTATTTGTTATAAAAGGTTGATTTCCTCGTACGTTATGTGTTTTTGTTATTATTATCATTGCTGCTGTTGTATGAAACTTAAACATCACGCACTGGCAATACTGTTAAAATAAGCTAAGTGCACGTTTAAATCCTGTTATTTGTCTTGCTCGACTAAAACCTGCTCAGACAGCTTGTACAGAGGCTTCCTTATGCAGTGGAAGAAGTCTCGGTACACCCCATATTGTGGCTAAACATCGTATAGCTACTAGTGCGTGCATATCTGAGAGAGAGAGAGAGAGAGAGAGAGAGAGAGAGAGAGAGAGAGAGAGAGAGAGAGAGAGACGTGTAAATCAAGTTTCCCAAGGAAATACCACAAGTAATCCTACTTCTAAGACCATGATGAAGAAGGAGAGGCAGACCTTCACTCCTTCAGCACCTTTAACTTCGAGGAACTGAAAGGCAAAGGGGTTGAGAGAGAGAGAGAGAGAGAGAGAGAGAGAGAGAGAGAGAGAGAGAGAGAGAGAGAGAAGATGGTGGATGGAAACGGCCACTGTGATTGCATTTGTTGCAGACCACTGGACGGTAACGATGCTCTTTTGTTTTGTGCCAACTTCTTGCAGTCATGGCCAAGACCCCGGAGGCGACGGTGACGCAGAGGATGGGGGAGGAGGTATTGCCCCTGGAGGAGAAGGTGAAGGAAGAGGGAGTGGATGAGGGAGAGAAGGGAGGGTGTTGGGAGGGGGGGTACCTTATATGCAATCATGGCCTCAACACTCACAAAATATAAAAGATTTTTCTTGGAAAAAGAATAGGTTTCCCGTTGTGAAGGAACGGAATAAAAACGAAAATACAATCTACGTGGAAAACTTAAATCAGTTCAGTCCTGTTGCATATCCAAGAAATATACAAGTTTGGCAATGAGAGTGGCGTTGCCGGCTCCCTTATTTCATCAACGACGTCTTAAATACCAACGAGAGCCAGCAGGAGAGATCATTTACAGAGGCAAATTCTCTTTTCTTTAAATTAATAGATTATATTCTTCCTTGCCCGTCCTCTTATTAATGAATACCCGTCAATAAAAGGTTTTACACAAACACACACACACACACACACACACACACACACACATATATATATATATATATATATATATATATATATACATATTAAATATAACCCATTTTCTTCTTTAAAGCAAGCAAACAATGTTAAAAATGCACAAATTGGTATAATGATTGCAACAATTAACATATAAATAAAAGAGTTTTTATCCATTTCAAGTTTTTGAAATATGAATAAAACAAGGACAAGCGGGACTTTATATTCTTAAAACAAATAAACAATAGAAACGAATGACTGCAAAAAATACAAAAGATAACTGCAGCAGTTTTTATAAGCTACAAAAAGCAAGAGGAAAATGCAACGCCCTTCTATGGCCTTGAGTAGACGACTGAACGAAACATTTATCAGAATATTAGACGTTTTAATGAAAAAGAAATCAGGGCAAAAGAGAGAGAAAAAAAAAAAGCAATAGCAGCACAATCTGCATTTTCAGTATTCCCGTTACTAACATAACTGGAAGTTATAGTAATTACAAATAAGTATGAACAATAATAAAATATTTAGAGTACTTTAGAGGATATCTTTAAACAGCAGAGGTGCAGTTAAAGGAATTCTGTTTGAAGTTACCTAAAAACTTTCCTTAAAAACCAATGTCCTAAACACAAAAGTATTGTACTTAGAATGACTACAAACCACTTTCAATTTTTATTAGTTGGTCAAAAAACATTCTGTTTAGTGATAATAAATTAACACTTTCTACTCATAATATGAGAGAGAGAGAGAGAGAGAGAGAGAGAGAGAGAGAGAGAGAGAGAGAGAGAGAGAGAGAGAGAGAGAGAGAGAGAGAAGCCATTAAGTAAGGTAAACCATATGGTAATTTTTTATTATACCTCAAAATGCTGCAATGAATTCAGAATATTTATAGCCAGACATAAAATCCACGAGTGATTCTGCGATATATATTAGTAAGCTGCGAAGAAACGTATTAGAAAAAGAAAATAAAAGAAAAAAAGCCGTCAGCGCTCTGTGTACACGGGAAAACAAGCTCCAGAAAAAGCAACACTCTAACCGCGACGCAATCTAAGATTACTATCATTATTTCCTAAGAAAGCAATGATATAGAAGTTCATCGATTATTCTGAAATGAAACAAGATTGATGAACATCCTCAATGAATCAAATAACATCAATAGTTCATTAACAATTCTAGACTGTTAATGAACCTACGTATCATTGCAATTCGTTTTAAATTATCAATAACATTACACAATGCCCTTAGATTCTCACGAAGTTTCAGCGTTCAGAAAAGGCAATCACATTTTCTGGAATGCTGATCAACTCCTCAGTTGACCTAACTACCTGTAACAACAGCAGGTTCTGCGTCAAATTCCAGAGGAAATACGTGCACAAGGTACTTCTTTGCTCTCGTAAGGTCGCGCCTTCTTCATTTCTCAATTTCAGGATAATCTTTATGCTTTGATGTTTTGATTAAACCTGATTTAACCTAACCTGGCTTAATCTAAGAGAACAAAGAATTACAGCGGAATAACGACAATTTCCAAGATGAAAAGCAGCGGCAGCTGTTCAAGAAAGAATAAACTGCGAGGGAAGGAACTGCTAAGAGTGAAAAAATTAAAATATTCGTAAGACAGATGCAAACAACGTTATGTGTAGACAAGAAAACCCCCAGTTTTTTTTCTTTTGACAGGATGTTAATAAGTTTGAAAATCAACATCTGATAAATGTATTTTCTACATGTAATTATACTTAACTATTGTGACATCTTTATATAGTACTTAAAAGATGGCCGAAGCAAGTGTTCAGTTCCTATGAACATGTGCTTTTTATAAATATCTAAGTATCGAATACACAAGAATTGTCAACCTTGATCTTTCACAAAATATACTTGAGAGTTATGAATACAGAAATCATATGAAAACAGATATTTGGATTATCATGAAGGAAGCGAATTTACTTCGGAGATTTTTCTACCTGAGAGTAGAGATTAATTAAAATCCGTCAAATGTGGCAGATTTAACGCTTCTGTATCATTCCCCACTGAAACCAACACAATTTTAAGACTGAATAACTCTCTCGAGAATTGGAGCTCTTTAGAAAATACGATCCATAAAATGAACATAAACATAACCACGCATCCACATCCCCACACTTTCAAGCACCGGTTACTGTTAACTTTGCCGCCCACACAAAGCTGTGTGGACCAAGGCCGCCCACTGTGTTAGCGGTCCGCCGCCCAAGACACTGCCAAATGTCACTCACCACTAAACTCTGTTAGATATCCAAGTTACCTAAACGCCCACGCCGAGAAAAGAGGCAACGCCCTTATATGGGAGTGTTCTACCTCGTTACCTTGCGATAGGAATCTGTTTCCAAGTTCCAGTTTTTGCAGTGGCTACCGGAACGGAAGTTGCCAAAGCATATGGCCTCAAACGGACTGGAATCTAAGTAACTAAGTCCTGTAACCTGGGACAAATTTTCCCAAGGTCTTTATAAGACAACCTCCTCCCTCCCAGCTCCAACACAGTTATAAAGTCATCGGGACCAAAAAATCACATATCAAGAAACAAACTGCCAAGCGACAAACTGCTTAATTTAATGCTAGGAGAAAATGTACTCTCAGCTGACATCTTCCTTCACTACAAACAAGAAAACTTATCTTTGCCATGAGATGACATAACTACGAAGTGGGTGTGAAAACAGGACTTTCATCCGTCACTGCAGATGTTGGTCTGAACATCATCAAGCATGCAACATAATCCAATATGGCTACCATAATCCAACGAGCTAACGGCAGCATCTTCTGTGGAATACTATGTGTCCTACCTGAATTAACTATAATAATTTGGAGACAAGAAACTGACATAGAAAGAATATCCAGTCTACGATAGTGATGAGGCAATAACATATCGTAAAATGGACGGAATCGTTTATGTGAGAGAGAGAGAGAGAGAGAGAGAGAGAGAGAGAGAGAGAGAGAGAGAGAGAGAGAGAGAGAGAGAGAATGCTGTAAGATATAATTGGGTTCCATAACAAGAAAAAGCCTTCTCACATTCTACAGGATTCTACAGGAATCAGACCAAAGCATCCTTTAGAGGTCTTTTGTTTGCCTTTGAACGCGCTCACTTGACCGAGGTTTTATGGCCTTGCTGCCTTCGTTCGGAGACAGATGGTAGGTGAAATTACCCTGACAGGAGATCTATTCATCTTTAATCACGAAAACGTCGCCCGAGTGATCTTTGAGGCTCTTAACTGGCCTCGAGCAAAAACGTTAATTGGAAGTCAGACCAAAAGCTTATATGATAAACAATAACGCAGTCAGACGCAATGGTTAAATATCACGGTGGTAGCTCGTACCGTTTGACATTACCTGTAACAATGGTTCTGGAGATGAGATCGTCCCTCCTGATTAAATCGACATAACTGTTCTTCGAGAGGGAAATGCTCGTGAAGACCTTTGGGTATTTGAGGTCCATATTTATTTGTAATGGTTCTGCCTGCTTTTTTCCCACTGAGATTGAGAAAGTGCTACATGACCAACAATAGACAATTTAAACAATTCACCTTAAGATGTTAGTGAATCAAAATTAACTTACAGTACAAAAAAGTTTCTCGTTGTATATACATATACACGAGGTAGACGTATTATTATTATTATTATTATTATTATTATTATTATTATTATTATTATTATTATTATTATTATTATTATTATTATTATTATATGATCTTTTCGTTCGATAGGAAAATAATCGTTGCTGTTACTTTCTACTGAGCAACTTCGACCATGCTAATTGGTTGACCTCATTAATGCTGGGTCAATTGTTCTAGTCTATCATGTAGATAATATATTTCTTGATGCCGACTACCTATCGCCGATTCCAATTAAGCAAATGGTTGTTGAAGCTATCCATGCTAAATAAAGAGCTGCTTAACCTCTCATTACTTCAGTAACTCATGGGAATAAAGTTAACGTATAACCATTTAGATTAATAAAATGTATATATCTACTATCACAGGCAGGACTATAAATGAAAGGAGAACACGCAGCACCATCACACCCACCAGCCTGTCACGACGGAAAAGTGTCTAACTCTACCAATCATGAGGTTCGTTCTGTATCAGAATAATAAACGAAGGCCTCAAGGTGGATCACACTCAATTGCCCGAGGTTTCAATACCCCCAGAAAAGGTCTAATACCCTTTTACGGGTTCCCAGGGTCTGTGGTCTATATTGCTCTATTACCTGAAGTCACGAGTAAGAAAGAGACCGTTAGTTCTCTCGAATGACACTGACGAACGAGAATTTAACGATGTCTCCAACAGATGGGGAAGATGGGAGATAAATGAATCTGTCACCCTTTATACAGCAGGTATTCATTTATTATTTCCAGTGGAGAAGTGTAATTCATCTATTTCAGTGCGTCACATATGACATAAGTAATGAATGTAAAGGTGCTCATTATCTCTGTCCCTTCTTAAAAGGGACCTAAGACGTACACTATACATACACACACACAAACACACACATACATATATAATTTGTATTGGTATAGTTATAATTCATGTGAAGGACACTGCGACGTACTGTGAAGGACACGGCAGAATTAGGAAGGAGGTCCATATCCGACGGAATCTATCTTGCAATCAACGGATAATTAAAGGAGACGACAAATCTGGATAAATTGAGTTTGGGACGGCAAAATCTAAAACATGTGGAGATATAAACGAGGAAATATGCTTTAAATTCCTCGACAACTTCTGAAATTGTAATCTAGATCTCATATCACTCGGATATGAGATGCTCCTTTCAGTCATAAATGGATGCAGTTTCATTCATCATAACCACTCTGAAGGTATTCAACTCTCTTCAGTTTCAGAAGCATGTGAGTACTCCTGGCCAAGTTTGGTCATGGAAATCGGCTCTAGAACTTTGCTGCATTTTAAGTCTTCAGTTGGTCCTTGGTTCTTTGACATTAAAATGATTTTAAAACTGTCTGCTGCACGTTATATGCTTTTCAGGATAACCGCTTAGATAATGAATTCTGAAACTAAGGTAGGCATACAAAAGATTTTTTTTACTACTTGCTGTGCGTAGTGTTTTAAGGAGGCTCTGTACCGAGGTCGGCAGACAGGTATGATAGTAAACTACCTGAAGGTATGAAAAAGAGCTGCAATGGACTCATGAAATAAAAGAGAAAACCATTTGAATTTAGATATGGGTTAGTACCAGACATCAGCGTATCATGAGAGGACAACACACTGAAATATACTTTCCTCAAAACATATGAATATGGTGTACAACTTTTTCTTGCTCCAGACCGGCACTGTGAGAAGACGGGTTACATATTCATATATAAGGAAATTTATTCTTATGAATGTATTCTTTGCATATTCTAAGAAACCTGACAAAATTTCTCATTTTCATACTGCGTAAAGCTATCTTTACAAATTCCTCTTTTTTATATTTTATATCAGAAATGCTACTTGGACACATGGCTATATTAATTTTAAGTTTATACCGAATATTTTTTGAATTACCGCAAAAGCAGAGGATGAGTAATATTTTAAATGAAGATTACAGGGACTGTTCTTTAACTTATATTCCTGATCTCGAAAAGGACACACACACACACGCACACACACAGAGAGAGAGAGAGAGAGAGAGAGAGAGAGAGAGAGAGAGAGAGAGAGAGAGAGACTGCGATAACAAGTACGAGAAAAATGAATGTAGGATTCACAAGAGTTCCCTGTGGGCGGAATGTGAACATATGAAATAATTAATTTGGCCCCTGCGATTTAGACTTTCCTCTCCTTTCACTGACGCTGACTTTTTTGCCTTATTTTTTGCCGTTATCTGAACTACTATGATAGCGAAACCACAGTGATAAGAAATGCGAAATTCAACCCAATCAATCAACTGGCCTTTTTCATCACTTCAGCTTCGTAAAGAAAATTAGATGAAAAGGCTATAAGAACGCAGAGTGGGTTTCAGGCCATGAGGAAAATGTAGCGAAAGTGTAATCTTTCATATTAGTATGCTCTCTCTCTCTCTCTCTCTCTCTCTCTCTCTCTCTCTCTCTCTCTCATTACATACCTGCATGTACTCATGCTGAAGGAAGCACCCAAGATACTTAACAAGGAAGCTGAAATGTCCTGGAAATGTGAATCTTGCCATAAAATGCTGCGCAATTAATTGAACACCAAGGCTTTTCTCAACATACTAATCGTAAAATTGCATTTTCTACAGACTTCTCGTAAGTGCAAGAACCGTGCTGGCATAAGGCCTTCTTAATCTTACATCAACTTGTACCTTTCTCTTTTATCTTTTCATGATTGCTGATCATTCCTCTGGCCATTCCATAACCACTACGCTACGGAAAAGTGACCTTTGGAATCTGTTGATGCCTCAACATCTAGAAAGTGCTCCGACGGAACGCACGTTTTCCCTCTAATCCCACTTATTTCGAACCCCATTATCTCTCTCTTTCTCTCCCTCTCTTACACACACACACACACACACACACACACACACACACACACACACACACACACACACACACATATATATATATATATATATATATATATATATATATATATATATATATATATATATATAATATATTATTCTTATATCCAACTTTCAACTTACCTCTCGCACAGACATAAAAGCCACTTTAAACTTACCCTTGCAGGGACTGCATACAATTCAAACATGTACGTAAAATTTCTATAACTTTTGTTGCCAAAATTACCGCCACACAGTATGACATGAATCAAGAACAGGACTGCATTCTATCCAAACCCTTCATCTCGAGACGTGATGGCCATTTAAAATATAAATCAATTATAAGCTCCAGAACAAATTTCTTTCAAATTATTTTTCACTCATAACAGTTCGACACTCCCATTGTCATTAGCATTCCTAAAATCTCCGTATGGCATCGGACCATATCCCGAAGGCCCATAAATTCAAGTATAAACACCATAAAACGACCTTTACGGCCATAAACCTTCTGATTAACAAGCCAGATAAGATTACGAAACAACGGTAATAATTAAGACTTGCAGAACTAAGGGTTTGACGTTTGTAATCCGGATAATTAAATAATTAACGGCATTCTATAGGTAGAAGACCCTTCCTAGGTAATTTAGTTTTTATTTGCTGGGAAAAATACAGTTTATAACAAGGCGCTGACAATACAGCGCTGCATCTCGACATCTGGACTGATCTTGGCGATTAAAGCAGGTTTTTGCGGCTAAGCTCTTGTTGAAGGTCTGCATGCGTTTTTATTTTTCTTTTTCTTTTGTCAAATCTGAAGCGTTTTCTTGATTTAACAAGGGAGTTTTACGTAGATACTTTACACAGATTTAAATGGAAATCTTTTGTATTTTTTTATATATTAATTGCTTCCATGCCTGCGCTTGCTTGCGTAACTGATTTGCTCACTACTGTCATAAAAGATAACAACGGTTAATTACTTGATGATAAATTCCACAATAATAACATCATCAAAACATTCAAAAAGGATCTAGATACGTTCACAAAGATCTGCTCCTCTCTCTCTCTCTCTCTCTCTCTCTCTCTCTCTCTCTCCTATTATATATATATATATATATATATATATATATATATATATATATATATATATATATATATATATATATATATATATATATATATATATATATATATATATATATATATATATATATATATACATACACACATACACATTTGCTCTAGCTGTTAAAGAATGAATATAACATGGACAGTATTGTTTTTCTCTGACTCCATCTTTTATCAGAGGTAACAGGTAAGTATATATACATACATACATATATATATATATATATATATATATATATAAATATAAATATATATATATATATATATATATATATATATATATATAAGGACAAGGAAAAAGATTGACCGTGCAGTATGCTACAGGTATAAAAGGAAGTGTACATATAACATACTATGAATTAATGGGCAAAACTGAAAACTTGTATAATTTCTTATGAAGAGAGTGAGGTGGGCCTAGCTGTCCAAATTAGCCTCGGTCGCGTCCCAGCAAGAATTGTCAACAGACTTCCCTTTCATTAGCGATGGCAGACTTGCCTTTAAGAAGCGACAGCTTTAAGGATTCAGGCACAAAGTGGAAGACAGAATTCATGCCTCTTGCCTTCGAAGTATCCTCATAGCAGTTTTGGAAACCAGCGATTTATCACAACAAGATATGAAGACATACACACGCAAGTTACAGGAATGAAATACATGAAGGGACTAATAATACAAGAAAATGCAATCCAGTATCAAACTAGAAATCTCAACAAAGTGGACAAACGAGGACAGAACTAGAATTGCATTTGAAAACAAAATAAAACAAACAAAATCCTATTCAGGAATGCTGCTGAGATAATGAGGAACGGTACAGCATTAACAATGACAATAATTGCAAAGCTCACAACCAAGGCTAATTTGGCCTCACCT
The DNA here is from genome assembly GCF_040412425.1 of Macrobrachium rosenbergii. Classification (NCBI taxonomy): domain Eukaryota; kingdom Metazoa; phylum Arthropoda; class Malacostraca; order Decapoda; family Palaemonidae; genus Macrobrachium; species Macrobrachium rosenbergii. Next base: position 8,289,798 of record NC_089754.1, on the reverse strand, counting down.
TCATTGACTAATTATCGGTCCGGGGGGAAATCAAGTGACTGGAACCAATTAAAAGACTTCTGGAGTGTGACTCTGCTGAGTCGCCAATGTTACAATTTCAATTACAATTATTCCATTTACCATTTGATCTAGTGGAAATTCATTCCATTAGAAGAAGAACTGTCAACATTTTCACTGGACAACAAAGTTTATGGATAACCAATCTGATGATAATCATGAATATGTTATTAACTGAATATATATATATATATATATATATATATATATATATATATATATATATTATATATATATATATATATGTTGTATGTTGTTCTATAGTAAAGGTAATAATGAAAATGATAACGATGACAATGCAATGAAATGATTTCCTTAAAAGAACTAGTCTGAATAAGGTACGGCAAAGCCTTGAACTAACTCAGTATATTTGGCAGCCGAAATGATATCAGCATTGAGGAAATAATAATAATAATAATAATAATAATAATAATAATAATAATAATAATAATAATAATAATAAATAACTGGTTAATAAAAATTTAGTTAAGTAGATAACTTTAAAAATTATGTAAAAACAGATGAAAAATAAAAAGAAAAAAATCACATACGAGATCTGAGGTTTGAGCTTCGAAAAATCTTTAGATATTCTGCTTTCGAACGAATCCAGCAATGGCCGAAAACTTCCTAACCACATTTCACTTTATAGCTTGTTAGGGGGAATGTAAAGCCGTGAAATCGTGCAGATTAATGTTAGCTAAAATAAAATAATATATGTATACATATATACAGGCCTATATATATATGTGTGTGTATATATATACACGCACGCACGCACACACACACACACACACACATATATATATATATATATATATATATATATATATATATATATATATATATATATATATATATATATATATATATATATATATATATATATATATAGACGTACCACGTGGAAAAAGGAAACATGTTTCTACCACTGTGTATCAGTATTCTTGAAGATATCTTAGACAATGACGAATCGGTCATGATTTATATCCTTGCTTTCACTTTTCAAATGTGTTACATATACGTGTATAAATTACTATATATATATATATATATATATATATATATATATATATATATATATATATATATATATATATATATATATATTATATATTTTATATATATATTTACATATACAGTATATATTTATACATATATACACACACACATGCTGTGTGAGTGAGTATGTGTGTGTGTTTGTAGGTAAGCGAGTATATAAATGGAGTCAAATGCACCAAAGGGATATTAAAAAAACGTAGTCAATCTATCGGAACGGCGACTGATGCCGGCATTTATATCTCTTGCTAGATGTCCAGTGACTCATTCCAAGTAATCATGAGCTCAAGTCTGGGATGATTACACTTTCCATGCAAAGGAATTTATACATAAATCTTTTTATTTCGACACTGCAATCTTAAACCATTCAGGAAACATCGCTGATTTAAAGGACTGAATTTCAATGACTGATTTAGCTCATAATGACGATATGTCACTAAGCTATTTGGGTGCGTACTTAATGGGGGTTTCTGCTTTGCACACAACACGCACTCACTCTCACACACACACACACACAGAGAGAGAGAGAGAGAGAGAGAGAGAGAGAGAGAGAGAGAGAGAGAGAGAGCCTGTATAGGAAGACAAAAAAATGGGGGAGAATTGGGGTTGAGGACCTTGGGATCGGTGAGGCATGAGAGACGTATTCTCCCTCGTTTCCCCACAGACCTACCCCCTCTCTCTCTCTCTCTCTCTCTCTCTCTCTCTCTCTCTCTCTCTCTCTCTCTCTCTCTCTCTCCTCTTGTCTCATTTCCATCTCGTCGTATCCGCTCGGAACAGTCTTCGAGGCTACCACTGACTATTCACCCTGTTTGCGAGTTTTCTTTCTATAGCTGACAAATTATTGGACTGTTTGTACACAGTAAGTTGTTTTGCCTCTCTCTCTCTCTCTCTCTCTCTCTCTCTCTCTCTCTCTCTCTCTCTCTCTCGTTTTGTTTTCATTGCGCACTTACAACTGTTTCTAGATTTGGGATATTTTCTGCGCAGAATATTTGACCACCTTCTATCATCTTTCGCATACTTTCAGAATATGAGAAAATACCATGAACCAAATAAAATACAATGAAAATTAAAAATATTATGCTGGAATAAATAAAGAGACTATCATCTACAAAGGAGGTATATAAGCTCTAAGCTAAGGTCTGGATAGCACAACCTAAAAACAAGAAGAGATGATTAATGTCCTCCTCGGGAGTATGGCTTGTGTCCTTCCTCAAAATGAACGTGATTACACCTCACACGAAGTCATTTTGCTAGTGAAATGTTTAGAAACATTTTCCTTAGATCTTTTGTCTACATAATCAGATGTTTCCACTGTTAATGAAAAATATGGAGTCTGGAAAAATAAAAAAGTTTCATGGCTTTAAAACTAAGGTATTCAATGGATTTGGATAAAAATTCTTGGTCATTTATTGTAAGCATGTTTCGTCCTACTTTGCAAATAAATATATATGACAAGCGAGAGATTATTCCATGAAATTTCCAACGTCATGAGCCAATACAAGTATTCTGAATGTGGATCAGTCTTTTTCTGATTAGGAGAAAACGTACTTTTCTCTATTTACCCAGTATATTACTTGATGTGCAAATACTGTACAAGAAAATAAACGTCATAACTGAACATAGTCGAGCAAAATCTACATGGCAACATAATGACCAGCCCAAAGTCAAGATTTGTCTCTTTTAATCCACCTCGGCTGTGTCTGTCAAAATAACTCTTTGACTTGATTACCCGAACCAATCAGAATACCTGATCAGCATGACAACTAATCAGCATGTTATCTACTTTCTAAGTGATCTCCTTCTTTCTAGTGGCTCTTCCCTGTTTCTTCGCTCTTTCTTCCTTTTTAGGATCAATAGCCTCGTCGTCACTCAAGTGTCTTTGCATCACACCTGCCAAGAACCCCAGGCCTTTCCACCACTACCACCTCCACCGCACCCTTTAAACGACGCCCTTAAGGGGCTAACTCTCTCTCTCTCTCTCTCTCTCTCTCTCTCTCTCTCTCTCTCTCTCTCTCTCTCTCTTACTGTAAGCGTATATATATATATATATATATATATATATATATATATATATATATATATATATATATATATATATATATATATATATATATATATATATATATATATATATATATATATATATATTACCTATTATAGTCACTGGTGTCCTGAAATTATCTTACACTTGAACAGAGAAAATAATTTACTTTTATTCGTCTTTCATTATAATGCGTTTCCTACAATAGCGCCTTCATTTCTTCAAAAGGTAAATGTCATTTCACCCGTTTTTCAAATCTACATTTAGTTTGACAAGCGGTCACTGATTAGACTGCTGCGTGAGCGGGGACATCTCAGTCATTCCTTAAAAATTTGTTTTTGCTGTCATTTATTACGATAAGCAAATTTGCTTCAAAATTTGTTTTTGGTGTTTTTTTTATTACGATAAGCAAATTTACTTCAAAATTTGATTTTGCTGTTTTTATTGTTATAAGCAAATTTACTTAAAAATTTGATTCTGGTGTCTTATTGTTATATGCAAATTTACTTAAAAATTTGATTTTGGTTTCTATTACAATAAGCAAATATATTTAAACAAATTTTTTTGGTGTCTTTTATTATAATAAGCACATTTACTTAAAAATTTGATTTTAGTGTCTGTTATTATGATATGCAAATTTACTTAAGAATTTGTTTTTGGTCTTTTATTATGATAAACAAATTGACTTAAAAATTTGTTTTTGGTGTCTTTTACTGTCACAAGCAAATTTAAAGACGTTTTTGGAGTCTCTTATTATGATAAAGCAAGTTTAATTTAAAATTTGTCTTTGGTGTCTTTTATCATGATGAGCAAATTTGTAAAAATAGTGTTGTGAGATTATTTAGTCACACTTTAATTATTTCTTTATATTTCCAATTTTATAAATTTCAAACCCTTCATAATTACAATGGCCCTCTAATTTATTTTAATACCATGTACATTCTATTTCATGTTTGTAACAAAGTTATAACACTTCTCTGGTAAATAATGAGCGGGTTTGTAAACGTATATATTCGTGTTTCTTTTTTCAGACTTAACATTTTTCCTCCATATTATTACATAACACGTTTAATGTACAAGAATAATTCCAACAAATTTTGTGACTGCCGTTCTTTTGTAAATGTAGTGTAAGGGTTGGTATGGGTACACACCATTGTATTGCCGTGTAGAAAATCTGATCTTTCTTATTCCATTCGACATCTTTCTCTCCTGATCGGGCCACTGGTCTGTAAGTCTTAAACTTGGCTAACTTTCCGTATATAAGGGTTCTCTCAACAATTCGAAGAACTGACTTGCTCAGTCATTACCCGTATCCAGTGCTCTTGCGTGAATATTTACGGCTGATTTCACTCGATGAATCAATCTTAACATGATGTCATCATTGGTGTTTTATATGAAATCCAAGTTATACATAAATCAATAACGTGCCTTCTGATTCTAATAATATTTCACTTGAAAATAAAGGTATACGCAACATAAAATAGTATACCTTAAGAAACTGGATATGAAATAAAGATTAAGTGATGCAGTTAACTATATAGGATCGCTTTCTAAGGATAATCTTCCGAGGAATTTGAATATGTAAGTGAAAACAAAGTTAAATGTGAAGATTGTCGCTGGCAACAGCAGATGAGAAAACAGAGATGACAAAATGCAATTATGAGTTAAATGGAGATGAATTTCATGAGAACACTAATTTTTTGGTCCTTTCAATCAGCAAAATCTTTTTTTAAACCGGAAATGTAGTGGAGACAGCTTTATGTTTACTTGGGAGTGAAATAGTTACTTTGCGTAATTTCTCGGGTCATTCCATCAGAGACATTTGACTTGATGAAATTCGAGACGGGCGCCCATTTGTCAGGAGAGGAGTTCGAAAGCTCTGGGTCTCGGGAATGTCATGATTTATCTTGGGTTAATCTCATTATGCCGTAACCCTAAAGGCAGCTCCGTCCATTAGCGCAATTATCCTTTAAAAAGCCGTCATCGTAAACATGTAAAAAGGCAGTTATCTCCCTTACAGGAATTCTTAGGCCGGTCGACCTTCTGGATAGAGCTCCTCCCAAACTTTGATTCTACCCTTTGAAATCTCGACAAGCCTATTCACGTTCAAAGAAAGCAATTTATAAATCTTATAAAATATTTATGGCGTTTTATTGTAAATAATCTCTCTCTTACTGAAAGCAAGCGGACAGAAATGTATTTGCAAATGAGGAGTGTGTAACTGGGATTGTATTTTCAAAAAATAATCGCCTTTTAAATCATGGAAGAAGAGGAATAAGAGATTTACCAAAGTATACGAACAATACAGCTGATGAGTTAATGTTCTCATGATGAGATCGAAGTAGAAAATTTGACTTTTACGGACTGCCTTTCAACCAGTCTCGTCTCACTCTGTGTTCCTACTTATCAGATCTCTTTCAGCCCAGAGTCGATATTTCTTAGTCAGTGGGCGATTCCATTAACATCTTCCGTGTCAAACTGACGCAGAACTGGAGACTGTGTCTTTGTGCGTGTGTTGGTAAGTCGGCACTCTTCGCATAAAACAAAGAAGCAAGAGTCTTTACCTGATGAGTAAACCACAAAAATGAGAAGCTATCTTTCCTAATCCGGATAAATCTCACAGACATCGTTATCGGAGTCATTATCCTAATAAGTTTAATTTGCTGACATTAACCAAGCACATCCTGCTATAAAACTCTTCCAATTTCTGAATCATCAAGGAGGTTGATGACGCTGAATGTGGTTACTACAAAAGCATGAGACCTTCTCACAAAACATTGTTTGCAGAACAAAGTATTTTCTGTTAACCCATATCAGTATACAGCCCGTTTGGAATAGCGGAATGTGTATGTAATAAATCTTAGTAAGGGATATATTATTTAGGCCTCACATCTGTAGGAGAATATGAAAAATTTTTATGAAATATATATAAGGAAAACAATCACATATTGTACCAAATCTGTAACGAATGTAATCAAAGCACCAAATGTGTATTATAGATATACGAAGAATTTCTATACTGCCTAAGCAAGGAACATGTACTAAGCCAGTATGAAATATAACCTCCTTCAAATTATATCTGCAATTTGACCATTAACGACAGAAAACCCTAAACACCACATGACGATTTCCCTCTCAGGACTGTCATCATTTTCTAAGAAAGACCGGTGTAGTGTGACACTTGTGAGGAAATGAGCAATGAGAAGAACACGTTATTGCTCTTCGGTGACAAAATCACATAGAATTTGCCTTGACAAACGGAATTCGAATATGACGAGATGAGATTCTGTGTTTGTTGAATGAGCCATCCGTCATGACTCAGAATTCTAGGTTATTTCCATTACAGATCTCACGCAGAATTTCCTAAAGTCATACGTTGCGAAAATTACTCCATCGATATTCTATTAGGTGGAGACTAGTAAATTGGCCTTTCTAAAGTGCATTATTCAACTATTTTTTTTTTTCAAAAAAATTCAGCAATAAATAAGTAAATCTTATGTAACTATTTTTTTATAAAAAATTCAGCAATAAAATATATATATATATATATATATATATATATATATATATATATATATATATATATATATATTATATATATATATATATATATATCATATATATATATATATATATATATATATCATATATATATATATATATTTATATACAGCATAAACAATATATATATATATATATATATATATATATATATATATATATATATATATATATATATATATATATATATATATATATATATATCGTATCTTAACCACCAATTGTACAATACTGCCCTTGAACGGCATGACAAAGAAACTAAAATGACAAGCACCATAGGT
>NC_089754.1:8257802-8280302 GCF_040412425.1 Macrobrachium rosenbergii | reverse complement strand
ATATATATATATATATATATATATATATATATATATATATATATATATATATATATAATGTTTGTGTATATAAATGTACAAGTCAGTATCAAAAACGACGCTAACAAGATAAGTTTTCTTTGAAAGTGAAATATTCCTTATGTTACTGTCATGTTGCATAATGGTTAATAATGAAATAAAATTATACTGTCAAACGTAAGAGGTTAATTTACAGGAAAAATGTAATATCAACAAGTAGAAATTACACATCATTATGTCTTTTTTTTATCTAAAACGAAGACGGATAGGCTGTTGAATTAGACACCAGACTTCTCGAAGCTGATAATGCTTCTCTGTGTGGGGAACCGATTCCAGTGTTCCACAGGAATTCAATTCCGATCATCAAAAGACTATAATAATCCTCATTTTGAAACCCCCTTTTTTTTCTTCTCCCCAACCATACATGGAGTTTTGGATGACAGACAGCTACAGATAAATATGAAAATAAACCTTTAATAATTCATACAAAAAAGACAGAGAGAAGACCGGCCTTAAAATCCCTTAAATACAATAGCTAAATTAGGAAATGTACTTGAAAATGGGAATGCAATGTCTCCTATTGTATTCTTTGGGTGTACAAAAAAAAGTGTCTTTTAGTCGCGACATGCAAGACGAAACGTCCATAATAAGATGACTATGACCAAGGACGAGCTGTTTTTCCCCGTAATTACATCAAGGAAGTAGGGCCAGATATCATTATATATACGCCAATTCACTTCATCTTCAAAATTTGTTATTACGATACTGGTTTTATTTCTGCGATATTCTTCAGTTTTCGTAAGCTAAAGCCATTCCGATATTCGAACGTACATTGTGTAATTACAACAACACAAATATGTAAAAAAAAAAAAAAACCACACATATTCTGTATCAGTTTTAATAATATGTGAGTGCGAAAGGTGTCTTCCATTTCTTCTCAAACAAACACTTAATAAATATACTTCGTCCTTTCATCATTTGTAACAAAGCAAGCATGTGTAAATGATCTTCCATTGGTGAGTTAACAGATATGAAAACTATGTTAAGTCTTCACCATTACTAATAAAGCACGCCTGCGTTAGCGAGTTTCCATATGTATCACCGTCCGCCTCTGTCCGCATTCACGCGAATATGAAACGAACACTTCGGTCGCTTGTCTGTGCAGTGGCACAAAGGCACACGCATGCGTCAGATGGAAATCCAAGTGTAAAAGATGACAGGCGACAAACCCATGACCCATGCAACATCGCATTAGCGGAATGCATGATTGCACCGACGCGCGCAAGGAATCCATAATTCTTGCACATCGACATCCCATTCGCCGAAGGATAATCTCCCATCAGATTATTCGATGGTATTTTACATTTACACCTTCATCGACTCCTCTGTCATCTCATAACAGCATAACACAACCGAATATACGGGCAAAGTTATCAATACCATGTTAAATTAAAACAATCTGAGTTAACATTTTCTTTATGGAGGAAAATACTCAATCATGTATTCCCAGTTCATGACTTCTTTATAAAATTGCAATGAGAGATAAGTGAATAAATCACATTTTCTGGTTTATGGATTCTTTCTAAAGACTTCATGATACGGAAATTAAATGGCAGATACATCACCCGGTTCAGTGATACAGTGATACATGAGCTTCATACCTGAAAGGAGGTCGTTAATCAGAACACAAATACATACAGGAGATGCGCAAAGAACACCACCACATTCAGGTCACTTCCTTATCTTTGTTTTCATTAACGACGACGTTGCTACCACGCAACAGCTCATACGCCGGATATTGTATCTCCGCCTTACTGCCACTGCTATGCTTTCTTTCATGGCACTTCCTGGTAGTCTGCTAATTCGTTTCATGTTTTCCATTATATGTTTTTCCTTCATATATCCCTCTTTCCCAAAGGCTGGTCGATCTGCGCGAATTAAGGATTTTTATTATGATCTGACTTCATAACATGACAGTTACTAAAACAAATTAAATGGACACGCAAATCCATGGCTTCTTGTGAAATGTGTAACAATGACAGGTATAAAAAGGAAACTCTCCATTCAACAGTAACAGCAATGTATGTATGGCGCTTATGCAAAAAATGACGAGCTGACGCATGCAGTATTTTGTACACAAAGTAAGCATGCAAGGCGTGATCAAACTAGGAAGATGACTTAAGTTAAATTTAACGGCAATATAAACGAAAGTGAAAGCTCTCCCTGGCAACCCCAAAGCAGGAAAAAAAGGCGGAAGGAAAGATAAGAAAAATAAAAACAGACAGAAATTAAAAACGCGACCTCCCAACTCCTCGAAGGAAGGACGACGCCTTTTCTTAGTGGCTGACGACGTCGGTTCTCCCGTAACGTCATCGTTCCACATAGGCGACCCTGCTACAATTATCATAATTAGGTGGTTCTTGAAAAAGATGGTAAATAGAGGGCGAACTGTCGTCAGGTCTGTTACATGCTTTGACTGGATGGTGTAGAGATCGGAAACGGGAAGACTGCCAAAAATAGGGTCTACCGACATGAAAGTTTTAGTTAATCAGCCTCACGTCTAGGGTGGTGATAGGTCTGTTAACTGGGAAATACTGAATAACGTACGGAATTCCACGTTCTATCAATGAATGATAAGAAAGATTGATAAAAAAAATGTAAGAAACATTGATCAACATAATCGTTTACAAACGACCACCCATCTCGAACTGTGATAATATCCAATTTGCAAAAATACAAACTCAAAGTGAAATGCACACGTTTATTGGGTGTGCAAGATCAATAACAAAAATATATCACTTGAGAAGACTTCACAACCCGAAAAAGAACGGAAAGTAATTTATCATAAAAAGGTTTATGTAGACGGAATTCATCGAATTTAAAGGACAATGTATAAGTTCGTATTCCGTCGTATAGCCAGTAACTTGAAAAAAAAAATACAAAATTTACCAGTCGACCTGGTGAGGATGATAAAAGTGAAAAATTTTAAGTACGTGAATTGGTGTTCATTTGTTGCTTCAGCAATAAATGATGTTGTCCCTGAGCACACAGCTTCTATTACCTGTGCCGAAAGAGATAAAATTCTAAACGATATTTTTATCTAAGCACGATTATCGTCATAAGATATCTCAAGTTCGGAAAGAACAGATTCTGTTCATAAACAAACGTTAATCACATTTCAAGTCATTTTGAGGCAATTCTTATAATTGTCAACAGTTATTGATTCTTCATTCAGTCTTTTAAATTTTCGTTGTCCTATTCTACCATTCCCTAACTGTTTCTGATCAATTACCGTTTGCTTAGGTGCTTATTATTTAATCCAACCCCTTTTCCAAAAATGATCTTTATCATCTTCGTTCTCAACTGGTGTCTTTTCTAGAAAAGTGCCGCTCAACTTGCTGCCAGTCTTCCTTCGCTTTGCCTTCTTTCTCAATCACTTAAAAAGCTTTTTCTTTTTTCTTACAAGACTTTCGCCTTTATGAAATCATCATTGTCTATCAAGAGCTTGGAACAATGGCCACTATCGAATGTAATTACACGGCAGTAACCAATTTATCAAAATGAGAAACCGCAAAATGTTTCGAAAAACATCTGGGGTTTCTCTCTCTCTCTCTCTCTCTCTCTCTCTCTCTCTCTCTCTCTCTCTCTCTCTCTCTCTCTCTCTCTCATTAAATATATATTTTTACTCAGTCATCATTAGCATTCGCTTCTCAAAATAGAAAAAAATTTAAGTAAATGACAAAAACAATTCATAAGACATCAAAAGATGTAATCACAGCGTTTATCTTCAAAAAGGTTTTCTGGAAGTCACATGAATATTTTCATTAACATAATAAGTTCTTATTTCCCTTAGTAGAAGCAGACACTTGAAACCTAACATTCCTGTAAGCATATAGGTTTCATAGGATTTCCATTCCAAATATTCTGAAGGCTAGACAAGCTCCGATATGCCTTCACAGTTACAAATGGAGAAATCCTCTGTAACTCGCCAGGTCGTGAATCTCGACTCTATGATATTCCCGTTCGAATGTCCAGAGATAATTTGCAGTATTATACGAGGATTCGTGTCCTTAGTTCCTTATGCTTAGGTCATAACTTTATGGGTTTGATTTAGGCCTGATTCAACAGACGCCAACATAACCACTGCAATATACTTGTCATGTAACATCGAGGAGGAATGGTCGTTTCCAAATGTTCTTGTGATTATGCCGTTTGCCAAAAGGTCACGTTTCAATTCCCTCGAGTAGTATTCGAGAGCGCTTTACAGAAAAAGAGTAAAAAGCATAGTAATTTCATCCACTAACGATTCGAATTCCAGTTGTCGTACTGCAAGGTAAAGGTTGGGTCTAAAGGGATGGTTGTTTGAGTGATTGTAACAACCAGGAAGTTAAATTACTTAGAAGCTAAGTTTTGATTATCTTATATAAGTCTTTTTCACTTAAAGGATTATATCCTTCCGGGTTGGGCAATTCCCGTCATTGCTGTGGAACATCGCAGCAGACAAACTGCCACCTACCTGAATCATTTCTTACCCCTCGCTACAGTAAAGAGCTGACTGACTTATAACTGCGGGAATGGAAGCAATAAAAAAACCTAAAAAGAGACACAAAGTTTTAGCCTATAAAAATCAAACTTATAACAACGTGGGATTTCCAATTTATCAGACTTACCGCAAGAACGAAGAACAATTCCTAGCCCGTTCTCCTACGCCCCTGTTAGTGAGAGTCCAGACGTAGTTCGCCTTAGCAATTTCCTTTTAGTGATTGAAATCGGAAGGCAAAATGGTACGAGGGCTTCCTATTTTCGCTCTGCAGTTCGGGTTGATCCAGAAGACGCCGGGAAGATAGTCTCCTCGAGTATCCACTTGCACTCCACATTCAAGCTCCACATTTTCTGTGACGTAAAACGGAATAATGTTTGTGGTCTGGTGCAAGCGTCAAAGGGTTACATTGAGGTTCAAGACCAAATGGAGCGAGTCAGTGAGAGTGAATACTACGTAATGACTTGCCACATCCAATCACTTTGTCGCAAGCGAAAAGAGGGTGGAAGGGCGGAAGTCGAGAGAGAAGTTTCTTACCGACACCGGAATTCACCACCGATGGAGGACCGATCACCTTTTCCATTAGTTTCTTCCGAGAAGTCTTGTCGTTCAGTCTGTCTAAGCGAGGAAATAACGAAATCAAGGCTTTCCTCATCAGAGAACATGACGACTGTCAGACCTTCGCCTTCTTCTTTTCAGAAATGAGTTGGCATTTTGCGTTGCAAACATTCCAGTCGCCTCGGCTCTTTTCATTTTCTCTGAATAGCCACAAGGTCTAGGTCCTCCAATCTGTGTATCAACTTACTGTATTCGTTAATTGCATACTCCCCTTTCTCAGGTGAAAAGTACTCCACATTTGATGTTCATTCTTTCCCTTTGCTAGCTAGGTTTTGAATTCTCTCCCTGCGTGCGTTTTCCCAGGCTATTATTGCCCTCATTCCTTCTATCGATCGTTCCTCCTTTCCCCTTTTTGTCTTCTTTCGTCGTGACCCCAGAGAAGAATTGGGACATTCGTTATAATGGCCTTAGTATTATATATTTATATATATATATATATATATATATATATATATATATATATATATATATATATATATATATATATGTCTGTGTATAAATAATTCTAATAGCCACAATGCCCTCTTAACTTCTCAATTTTTCATGCTTTATATATATATATATATATATATATATATATATATATATATATATATATATATATATATATATATATATACATACATACATACATACATACACACACATACATACATACATACACACACACGTATATATATAAATATATATATAACCTCAAGATAAAATCACTCATCTATGACAATGCAGGAAATTCTTTGTTCTTGGATAAAATGCTGGCAGTGTTACTGGCAAATATCAGACAGGAAATAATTTTTGGATACATCTAATTTTTAAATCAATTTCATTTTTAACCTCTACTAAATGCCACAGCAATTCTTCAAAAATGACATTTGTGTAATGATCACACCATTTACGGTGCGAGAGATTGAATAAAGACGTCGTGTAAGCACAATCGATAAACCAGTCCGTAGCGTAACGCTATGTAAAGTAACCTTCGAAGGTCCCACGACCATATTACAGTTCTCGATATGCAATGAACTTCGAAGCATGACACTTTAGACCGTCTGAGGCTTATAAAAGAATATCTTTGAATTTCTTAGCGTGTTATAACAACCCAAAAATCATTCGTTACGTGTTGTGACTGACCGCTCTCTCGTAATATCACACACTGAATTTGGTGTTGTATTTTTTCTGAAGCTCACCGAAGACTATTTTGCAATCCAGAGGACCGTTTTTTTTCCTATTGTTTGCAATTTTACTTCAGACAGTTGCACCATGGATTATGCTGCAGTCCTTCGAACATTCCTGGCATTAAATTTGAAAGCTTTCATCCCTTTCAGGTTAAAATAAGAAACATGAAATCAGCTTTTTGCTATAAAAAAGAAAATCAAGTGACATTTTTGGCGTGAAACTAGTCTAGAAACTGATTTTCAGGTGTCAAAGCAATGTTTCTTTTCGTCTTTATTTTTTGTTAGTTTCTCCAGGAAGTCCTGGACTGTTTCGGTCAGTCCCCTCTCATCCATTTTCCTCTTATTATTTCAGACCATTTCACCGCAATCTGCTCATTATCCATTTACCCTGCTTTAAGTACGTACTGTGGTCGCTACATCTTCGTCAATCCTTAAGGTTTATACCATACCTCGAGCTATTTCAGACAGTTTGCAGAAAGCTTATCTATACAACTTCCGCTCCTTTGCGGATGTGCATGTTTTCAACCATATTTCAATCCTAAAGTCAAAGCGACAATATACTTACCCTCTTCCCCCACCCACCTCCACAAAAAAAAAATTCATTAAAGAGTTCATTCATATACTTTTACCACCGTAAATTGACACTTGCTAGCATTTCCAAGGATCTTATGTAATGGCTATGTTATCCTGTTATTGTTCATCTTTTGTACGGATGCTTTTTGTTTTTACTGGCTATCCACTGTACCGCGCCCTACTATTTGCATACCGCCACTGCAGCTGGCGTGCTGCTTTGAGACATCAAAACGGTACATAACTGCAGCGGTATTATCATCCTAGAGCCGACGCTCTTATAATTTATATATTCTTATCCCAACGTATCCGTCTTCTGTCAGGATTATCATCTACATAACCTTCAACATTTGATATAAAACGATTGTAAACAGCGAAAGTACTTATATCCTAGCCTTTCAGCAGAGAAAGAGAAATGGCAAACAGGCAAATATCCCTGTTCTGTAAAAGACTCGGGCTGTGACCCTTGGGTATGTGGGAAGACGCCGTTGCTACACCGAATTAAGGAAGACAGATTCGTGCTGAATGATCCCCGCAACTATACACGATTTCCGGCAGTTTTCTAAGTGTCGATGGGTAAAGATCTATCAAGACGACGGAAAAGGGCTGCCTTGTGCCTCTAAGATGATTAGTAAACAGAAAAAAGGGTGGCAGTGCAAAAAAAAAGTACCAAAGCCGAATAAAAGCACAATGAGCAGGCAACAAACGACATGCAAAAGCTTGACAAGAATGAGGCACATACCTGGTGAAAAGTAGTCACAAGGAGAAGGCGAACTGTGAATGTAGACCTGTGAAGTGTGCACACCTGAGGAGAGATAAAGAGGTGTAAGAAAAGATAAGAAGAAATACAAGGACCGTGAAATGGGTGGGTTGACGGAGGGATTAAGACGGGCGATAAAAACCAGGAAAAAGGTGGTTAGAGATCAGGATATGAAAAGGAGGAAGGACCGCACCTTTCAGTATAAGGGAGGAAGTTCATTCATTAGCTGAGGAAAGGGCTAAAGGAGGAGAAAGAGCAGAATTAGTGAACAATGACCCTTCAAAAATGCAAATTTAAAATAATGCACACGAAGCCATTAACCTTAGTGAATAGTGTAGGAGTCCACAAGAGATGCTATATATCAGGGAGTGTTCAGAGGATCAGGAGAGAAGAGGAAAAATAAATTTAAATTGTGAAAAAGTGCAAGAGTTGGGTACATTGAATACATTTATATACAGACATTAAAACATACATCTACATAATAATATTCAATGTCGAACGTGAGTGTGAGCGTTCTAACTATAGTCTAAACATGTAAATAATATATATATATATATATATATATATATATATATATATATATATATATATATATATATATATATATATATATATTATTCAAAATGGCTGTCAAACGAACAGGTCGAAGCATTATCATACATAATTAAGAAGTAAGAGTAAACAAGAGCCGGACATTGGCCCCCTTTTATGACTCACAGAATTTTCTATCTAGCTCCGAAACGTTCGTTCATTTACAAAATAATTACCTTAACAACTTAAATGTAAAACAAGATCCTAGTCTCGCGTATTCTTGATACCTGAGAAATAGGATCTTTCCTGGATAGTGACATCCACGAGCTTTAACCCGGTATGTATCCACCTTTGCGGCGTGTTTAGTACAAGCCCGTTGGGGTTATCCATAAAAACATAAACAAAAGACTGTATATAGCATAAGGATAATGACCCCCAAGGAATATTAGTCCTATATAACGACCCCCGAAAACCCTTTGGGGTCACTATATAGGAAAGACCCGAGAAATCTTTATTTACAGGAATGAAATCAGTTGAGAATATGCAGTGATTTCTAAGCTCTGTGAAAATATGAGATTTGGTCTGACCCAATGCAGCTTAACTCACATGAAAGAATTGAACGACTGGAAAATGGAACAGTTCAGGAGGCCGTCATGACATGAGATCAACTTAAGCTACAGTAGACACAAGTCCAAGTGTTTCGGAAAAATTCTGAAAATAAGGACTGATTTTCCTTTGAAGACTCTTGGGTTTATAATCTGCTGTCTCTTGTCCATACAGGTTTTCAGTTGATGATTTAAAGAAAGAAAAAAGTTCTCTCCTTGCTTCTGATGATTATTCATTAAGAAAAATTTCCAGAATCTCAGTTTGAGATGAATGACATGAAATAATGCAAATTAGTTTTGAACTGCAAAAACATATGTACAGCAAATACAGTATAGGGGGCCACTGACTGTGGTAGAAGCACTTATTCTACCATAAAAAATCAACAGCAGGTAAGGTTTCCCTTTAACAATTACCATTCGTGGCCGAAAATGAAAGATATGAGAACATTTGAGATTTTCCAGGTGAAATGGAAGTGGAAATATTGATACAATTTAAAACAAAAATGCTATGGTTTACCGAATGCTAGAAATTCTAAAGGACTATAAAACCTAACATGTTTCCCATTTCCTGAAGTCAATGAAAAATGATTATGACTAAAAAAACACCACAATATCCAAAGCTGTTAAAACCCACGAAGACTGCACAGCATGTAAAGCTACCATAATTTCCTAAATTCTGGCTATACATAAATGTAAACGAACGCCACTTAGCAGCCATTATCTTTAAGGCCTATTTCGCGTGGTTCCAGGCTGGGGCTTTCCGCAAAGGATACTGGTAACCTTGGACTCAGAGCATAAACTCGTCTCAAGTTCCAATGAGATGATGCGAAAGTCAATTCTTTATGAGAGCAAAAAGTCGATAACACGTATTGCAGGTTGTGTACTTAGTCTGCGCATACATTATATAAACGTATACATTTTTACTCATAAACAGTTAGCCAATGACACCAGAAATGAAGGCAGGGGATCTTAAAATTAGCACTTAAAATTAGCAGCATCATACCACCTACGATACGGGCACCATCATCTGCAATATTGCCCAGAACGAGAACACATCAGCAAATGGTCACTAAATGGGAAAGGTATAAAGTAACAAAAAGGGTTGAATTACAGCTCATGCAGGGAACGGGAATAAAATGTTACGGAATTACGGTGACGCCAAACCAATGTCATCTGAAAGGTTTTAAGGTAAAAAATAAATAAATAAATAAATAAATTCCACTATCACAGCAGCAAAAAATATGGAGACAATCAACCGCAACATGAATGAATTCCTAGAATTAGCTCAAAACGAATACAAGGGATGGCACGGCACAGTCGCAAAGGACTTGCCTGGAGTACATGCAAAGAAACTAGCCTGCCACGCACAGACAAGTGGTACAGCCACGTACCCGAAAAAGTGGTTGAAAACGAAAAAATCAAGGTCCTTTGAGACTACGTTGTGAAGACTGACTATGTGATCAGGCTCAAAGACCAAACCAATACTATTAAATACAGAAACCAACAATGCATCTCTGATGGATGTAACCATCACCTGGGGCACAAGGCAAAGAAAAGACGGGAAAGTTGTAACACTTGAAGATGTGAATAGGGAAACTGTGGCAAACTGAAGTGGAAGTTGTACCCACCATACTGACATTAGGAAAACAGTGGACCTCAGAAGGATCCAGGAGATTGTTGGAAGCAGAAACCTCGAACCAGGCTTGCGCCGGAAAGGTGCACTGCTGGCCACAGCAAGGATATTTAGGAGAGTGTTGGGCTCCTAATTAAACAGGGCAAAGTTGTGAAAATAATAATAATATATAATAATAATAATAATAATAATAATAATAATAATAATAATAATAATAATAATAATAATAATAATAACAAAGCCCCATTACTTTCCCAAAATCTATTCAAAATAAGCAATATAATTAAAGAAAAAGATATTTGAATAGATTTACATACATTATGATGGGGAAGGCTCATTTCGATTGCGAATGTAAAACCTATATTTCTCATTCATAATTACGATATTCCTTAGCATATTGAAATAACCAATTACTATTTGTTGTTATGGGCTGCTCAAACAAGCAAAAATTTGTTCTGTTGCAAGATCAGCAAAATTCAACAACAGCAACTACTATTGTTAAACAGTCGTAGGTTTCAAAGATATGTAATATTCAGGACTTAAGAAAAAAAGGAAATACGAGTATTAGGACCCATAGGCCTAAGGTGATGGGCGTTGCTTGAAATATGTAGAAGAGGCCGTAGGCCTACCTGTGGAAAGGTGACACCTGTGAGAATTTACTTTTAGAACGAAAATAAAACAGCCAAGTAATAGAGGAACCATACCCAAGAGAATAGAATATCGAAGTGAAAAACAATGAAAGGTACACCACCATGTTAACAGAAGTTAAAATTCATAAAAATCACTGTAAAAGGATTGTTTTCCTTCATGTTATAGACATAAATGTATATAAATATATACATATATGTATATGTATATATATTAGATATAATTCCAGTTCAGTTAAGCTATCGATGCGCAATACCACATCTAATAATCTTATAAGTTTCCAGTCACCTTCATCAGGGCACTCGATACCCTAAAAGGCACCTGATATGCTGAGCAAGCCCACCACATTGAAGGAAGCAGACTGTGAAACGACCAAAAGCTGTAAAAAAAGGACCCACATACCGTAAACTTTCTCGAATAAAACTAGACGAGTATCGTCTTCTTATATGTTAATTTCTATTACAAAAAAACAATAATAATAATAATAATAATAATACGAGAAAAAGGCCCATCAAGTGAAATTTGTTTTTTGTTTTCTTGTTGTGATATCTCATTTTTGCTTAATAATAATAATAATAATAATAATAATAATAATAATAATAATAATAATAATAATAATAATAATAATAATAAAGGAGCTGTTACACTAATAAAATTGATCAGGTAACAAAGGCAATCAACAGAGAAGTTTCGCCGACTATTAAAAGATTCCATATATATTTAGTAAACTGAATGAAGATTCCAAGCCCTTTCCTATACATGCCAATCAAAATAAGATTCACCAACTGGAAATTCCTTTTCGTAACTGAATAACATTTCAAAAGTTATCATGGATTTTCTTCATGCCTTCCCAAACATTCTTTCCAAATAAACTCCTTCGAGAGTGAAGAAACTGCGAAATCCCTGACCTCCAGTTTACTTTTCTCGCTGGGAATTTACGAGATTAAATAACACAGTCTTCTCTGGTCCCTATTTCTCTCCCCACTCTGTTACGAAACCAGGTCCTTAGCCTTTTCGAAAATCCTCCAAGGTAAAATGAAAGTGATTTATGGTTGCCGTTTACGCGTTCGCAAATAAATTCAACTCGCGGGGTGAAAAAATGTCAGTTATTTCGCATTTCAGAAAGACACGACCGCAACGACATCCTGTTCATTACAACCAGGATTTCAGGAGTCGAAAATATTTTCATTTGGCAGCTTTCGAGTCTTGTTCTTGGTTTCTGGCCTTGTATTTTACACTGTCCTCATTTCTTGAGCCATATACATTTCAGAATTTCATTAAATGTACAACATTCCCCTTGTTTCCCAGTTTAATAACAATGTTTCCGCGTCATGAATTTCAAGTGAAATTACAACCCCAAAAATCCTTCGTTCAAGTTTTTTTTTATTAAGATTTTGGCACTGTCGGCTAAAATGACAGTTCAATTTTTTCCTTCCATTTTATGATTAATTTCCTATTGCGTGGCACAATGGAGTTTGTGAATTCTAACTTTTGATATAAAACAACCAGATACGTGCACTTATGTATGTTCTTAAGTTTACACAGACACACACGCACACACATTGTGCGTGTGTGTGTGTCCATAACAAAAATGGACACACACAATTCTGTCGAAGAAGAGGAACGATCTTCATACCTTTCATATGAGATTCACATCCACGTTAAAGTTATATTTCCACCAATGTAAATACCACAAAACTTGCGTAATTTCTTCAAATTAAATTAAAATGAAAGGAACAGAGAGGCGACACTGAAAAACGCAGACACCTCATCTGCATTTCGCCTTTCAGAGGCAAAACCTTAAACTGAGAATGGAGTGGGTCAGCCAAATTCCAGGTATTGCAACACGACATTCGTCAGTTGCATGTCAATGCTGCCTCCATCTTTAACGGTGGCGTTGTTTTACGTCTACTTAATCCAAGGACAGCGTGTTTTTCGTTCTCTTCACTTTTATTTTTCCTCTTTCATACTTTTTCTCTGCGAACAAATACTCCTTGTGTCCCTTTCCAATGACATACAGTACCGCCGTTTAGTTGTGTGCAGCCTCATTTCTGTGCAACATAAGAACCTTCGTGCGTAACGAAGAGCTTATTTTAGAAACAGTTTCTCTTTTAACAGGCGCTTTGTTAGAGAGCAAAGCAAGGACTCGGAAATATTATAAGCATGTTCTGGTTAACCAAGTTCTCCTTCGGGCTAATATTAATGATTTATTCATGTTACTTTCCGACTCCAAGCTGAAGGAGTTTCCACACTAGAAGATAAATACAACCGTTCGTTTTCCTCAATCACTTGCATTCTCATTTATTCATTTATCTTTTGTTTTTCCATGACAATGCTAGTTACACCACGCAGCGATTCAAGTTTTATCACAGCACTTCGATTTTGGCAAAATCTGCGATTACTCTACTTTTTAAGATACTCTTCGGTACTGTCGTATTAATCATTCTGATGTTAACATTTTCATGAAATGCTGAACAAGCTATGGTGTGTTGTTAGCCAGTGGAATCCTACGGCAAAAATCATCTTATTTTGTGTCCTTGCAGTCCATCTACACATACATACATACATACATACATACATGTATACATATATACAGTAAGTTGACGAAAAGTATTGACATTTAACAACAACAACAACAATAATAATAATAATAATAATAATAATAATAATAATAATAATAATAATAATAATAAAGGCCATAACGCAACAAGCGTTGAAATATAAGAACGAGAGCCACAATGGCGGAAGTGAAGTTGCTTATCTTTCTTGGTGGCATCTGTGAGAAATCCGGACGACAGTTTTCACAGAGGAATTACACTTTCCGGGAAATGTTTTGTCATGAACATAGCCTCTTTCACTTCCTCTTCACTTTCCTCTGGAAGATATCAACGTAAAAATATCCACAAACTAGAATTACTGCTATGACTAATGTTGTTGCTTTGGTGAAGATGGTAATAATAATGTCGTTTCAGAATGTTTATTGGAGCAAGTTCTGCGGAAAGTGACTTATTTGAGACATGCACTAAAACATGCCATATCACACAGGGTCCCCGTTTGATAAAAGATGATAATGCTATTTTCTCTCGTTTAATGAAGTGTGTAATGAGTTTTACTTCAACGAAACATGTGTGTGTGTCTTTCCTGCTTTTCCCCATTTAGAAAACAAGTTACTTTTGCGATGATTTTAAAAACTAAAAAAACAAGATTATGTTATTATTATCATTATTAATATTTGATAACCAACAAAACGCAACAGCTCTTAAACTCCTGAACAAGTCTTTAGAAAACCGAAGAGATGAACAGAGCCAAGATATTCAGAGTATAATCAAAACTGATAAAAATAGCAAATTAAATAAACGCACACTTCCAGTAGATTTTTGTTTCAGAATGTCCGTAGCGTACAAAAGTGGACTAAAGCGATGTCTGTGATGCTTGACGAGACAGCTATAGCAATGTAAAGCAAGTCATTGAACCCTCGTGGGTAGCAACGGCAATGCAGTAGCAGTGCAATAAATCAGCCCCAATGACAGGGTTTGTAGAGCAATCAAAAACAGGCGGAGGGCCTTTGTTTTCAAAATGACTAGGGAAAAATAGATGGGCAAGTAATGATCAGCTTAAAAGGAAGAATTCCCCAGGAAGAGAAGGTTGAAAGAAGCATGAAATTTTCCGCACAATAATCTCCCTCCTCTGTCTCTGTCTCTCTCCCTCTCTCTATCCACTGAAGGATTTTGACCTCAGGATTGTCATCAGGTCTCTGGTTTAAAACCTTAATTCCCGTAGCATCTCGAAACGTGATGAGGAGACGATAGAGAAAAAAAAGTGCAGCTCCCCATCAGGTACTTCCATCATGCAGTCAGGGAAAGGAATCTCTTCTCTTACCCTATACTTATCTGCAGCCTAAACACTACCTCGAAGTAACCTACCAACTGCTACTGCTTTTTCTGTTACCGCTACAGGTTCTTTCTTTGTTATCATATTATTCTTCTCCTCTTCCTGCTACTACCACTGCTACTATTACTATTATTACTGTTATTCTCTTCTTCCTCCTAGTAACAAAACTGCAGAACCTCCAAGACAAGGATCTCAATTCACTTTCCTTACTCTTCTGGGTGTGTGTGTGCGCGCATCTTACCACTCCGTTCTGCCAATTTTCAAATGGCTTGATGACAGCCAATCTTTGTGAAGTTCAGCGCAAAATGTGTGTCATTGTGTTATGATTGGTGGCTCGGCCGATGAGTTTCCATGGCAGTTCTATTGTTACTACTTGACCCCGTCATTCTGATCAACGAAAACACTGGCAGTTTTAGTAAGAGAAAGAGAGAGGTGGAGAAGACCTGCTAAAGGTCTCAAGAGCGTCATTTCGAGTTCTGCTCTTGTATGCGTGTCCGGGCAAAGGGGACTGAACGGGATTGGTATTTTTTTTTTTTTTTTTACAACGCTCAGCATTGTCTACTTCTCATCCTGGTACCTTTTTTTTTATCGTCCTATTTATCTAACTGTAACTTTCTTAATTGACAAGAACAGATTTCCCGTTTAATGACATTCTCTCTTTGTGAAATGTGGTCATTTATTTTATCAGGTGGATGTTAAAGAGTTATCAAGTATATAGGAGCACTATTTATAAAAAAAAAAAAAATCATTGGTATCTTTCCTAGAAAAATGTACATCATCTTCCATACTCGTCCTAGTCTCTAGACCTCTCATGCACATAGGAATCCTTTACACCAAAGAATTCCTTTTTATCTCGACGGTGTTGTATAATACACTTCAGCGTCAACTCTAGAATTTTTTTTCTCTCTACTGTAAATAACCTGAAAAATCCTTTGCAAAAGCATAAACAGCATATCTGTTTGTGAGTTGCAAAATATCTTGGAAGCTTTTTAGTCTATCTTTGAAGCTCTAGGAATATATATATATATATATATATATATATATATATATATATATATATATATATATATATATATATATATATATATATATATATATATATTCACACATTTATATATATAATATATATATATGTGTGTGTGTGTGTGTGTACGTGGTAACTAGATATTCAAATAGATGGTATATCAGAAAGCTGAGTACCAGTACCAAAGACCAAAAAGTACATCCATTTCTAAAAAGTTTTAATTGGTCTTTTAGCTGCAATTTCCTTTCTGGTAATGGATTCTTAGGCTAACAGATTAGATTCTTCGGATCTTTCCCAGATAGTGACCCCAAGGGTTTTCGGGGGTCGTTATTTAGGTCTAATATTTCTTGGGGTCATATCTTTATGATATTTACAGTCTTTTGTTTATGTTTTTACGGTAACCCCAACGGGCTTGTACTAAACACGCCGCAAAGGTGGGTACATACCGGGTTAAATCCCGTGGGGGTCTCTATCTAAGAAAGATCCGATTCTTCAGCGAGAGAATCATTATTACCAAGGTGAGGGAGGCGACCTCTCGGTCTTTCTCATGGGGACAGTACTGTCGTTCCTCAATGATTCTTTTAAAAGTCCAAGGAACCAATTGAGGACAAACAACCACAGAAGGGACTGTCGAAATGATCGCGAAGCTGCGTCCTGGATCTACGACGCAAATGCCTGGACAAAGCCCCTGTCACTGTCCGTCTTCTGTCTCTGGAAGCACCAGAGCACAAAGAAAACTTGAGGACGAATTTAAATGTCACGAAGTGTTTTCAATGGCCTCCAGCCTTTTAAGACATTTCCTTTCGGGTGCGTTTTCTATACCGAGATCCAACTGGTGTGTAAAACTGTCATAATTGCTAATTAACAACACCTATTTATTTCATCTCTTACAAACCACAATATACGCAATGATAAAAATAAAGAAAAAGCGGAAAAAGTTCAAATGAAAGGCAATGACATATACTAGATTTCTTATCACGGCTTTTTTTAATCTTATATTTATCTGAAACAAGAGAAACACCTAATATACAGAGAAAGAGCTGAGAAATGCCTTTAGTTTAAGGTCTTTATACTGGTCTAAGTCATTCTATTGAGGCTCATTAGGTGAGTTCGGAGAATCTACCTTTTTAATTATGATTATGGCTTTTGTCATTTTCCCACTCCAGATCATAACATGTTTTAAAACTAGCCAGTAACTCAGTCTTTGAATTAGATTTTCATCGTTGGTATTCGAGTTTAATATTTATAAAAATGCTCTTGTCATATCTGATGTCTATTGGCGTTTTTGTGAATACATCAAGCATTAGTTCCTACTCTGACAAGGTGTCAGAGATAATGAAATGCATGAAGGCTCTGACTCGTATTTCTTAAATTCCCGCAGAATCTGACAAGAAAGGCTCTCCGATATCGACGCTGCTTTCGACGTTTGCTTGCAAACGCCCTGCCTGTATCATTTCATCATCTACCCCTCCTACCGTACTACCCAGGCGCGACACCTCTACCCTTCGCAGCCGTACCAGCACCACCTTTCGCTAAATATGACCCTCAAGGTACGAGAGAAAGTACCAGCATCCCGCTGATGGCAACCAGGAAAGATCAGAGAAATGAGTGCAAAGTCATCATTACCTTAACTGAAGAGGAATCTAAATTTTTAAAAATTGCCGAAACTATTCCAAACTTCAAAAAAGTTAATAACACTTACGACTTTGTTAATGACAGTAAGGTTTGGATAACCTTAAATAAACTGAATCCGCATGAAAAATCATTATAGTCGAGTTGGAAAACAGTAACCTCTTCGTCATCGTTTTAAATTGAGACGCCCGTTGACTTCCAATGACATCAAACACTAATTGAAACTATATATATATACGTATACATATGTATATATGTATATAGACACACACACACACACACACACACACACACACACATATATATATATATATATATATATATATATATATATATATATATATATATAAATTATATAATCCTTTCTGAAAAGAAGACCGGTGTATAAAGTGGCAGTTTTCATAAAGAGGTCTAGTCTAACAGAGTCTGTATTTATATACTTTCAGCCATCTTTAATATTTTCAAGAAAATACAAATGAGAGGTGTAAAAGGACCACCATTTTTTTTTTATTGTACGAAACTGCGGTCCAGAAAAATTATTGTCCCTCAAGGAACTAAAAAGGACCCTTTTTATTTAACGACTTTGAGGTGACTGACACCAAAGGAATGACAGAAATGGCAGATATGCTTTGTGAATCCGCGGAATAGGGGATAGCTATGTCTGAGCATATTTTCATCATTTGCATATTTCCTACTTTCTCGTTCGGAATATTTCTTCAAACCTTTCCCCAGGTAAGGATGAAGAGGGGGGGGAGAATGATAGCAGTACTATAAGAGGAGAACAAGCCCTTGAAAGACGGTTGTTTCCTATAAATAAATAAATAACCGTTATTAAGCTGAGATTTTTCTCTCGCGAATAACAGGAAATGTATCATGAACAGCTTATGGATGACTAAGGAATCCAACCAAAGATCTGAGGGTCATCCATCTCATCTTTGTGACGTCAAGGAGAGAGAGAGAGAGAGAGAGAGAGAGAGAGAGAGAGAGAGAGAGAGAGAGAGAGGAGGGGGTATGGGGAGAGAAAAGAGACAGCAGGAAAAGGGGATGGTAATGTCTTGCAAAATACGCTTCACAATTTTAATATTTTCCGGAGCAGAAAATTACTGAAATCTATTCTTAAGACTATGGAGAACAATCACGTTTCTTAAAGATGCGGCTAAAATAAGTCCCTTTTCTGGTGTGTCGATCTTGGTATGTTGCTAAAAAAAAAAATTTAAAATTCTTAAGTTTTACGAAGGGTATTCTCCCCAATACTCATAAATCTTAAGGGGTTTAAGTGAATTTTTAACAATATACAAAGGTTTACACACATGAACAGGGTCTTATTTTATCCTGAAAATCTATTCTCTTATCACTGTTTTACGACTTGGACACTTTGAAAGAAATAATTGGCACATCAATGCGCCAACGCTCAAGAGGACTTTGACTTGACAGGGGAGAGAGAGAGAGAGAGAGAGAGAGAGAGAGAGAGAGAGAGAGAGAGAGAGAGAGAGAAGGGGGAAGGGAGGGGAGGATTGTTAAATGCGAATTCACACATGCAATGAAGAAACCCACGTTCCAGAACCGATCTGTTTGGAGGGGAAAGCTGTCTGGCTACGTTCCTCTAAAGAAACAGCAAGGAAAAGATATTTGCAATTGCTTGTACATCATTATAGTATGCAAAAAAATTTCTTAAAACTCTAAGAGAAAAAAATAAATGATGATGGTTAGTTAATGGTGGATAATGAATAAAGACGTAAATGTTACATCGAATCCTAAGTGAAACAAAATGGCTTGGATGTAGGGGAACAATACCCTATCGTCTTCAATACAGGAGTGTTGAATGAAAATATGCGTAGAAGATTTCAATACACTTTATAAGTACTTTCTAAACTTATACAGGCGTCGAAACTACGAAAGATGCGCATAGCCTATAAGGGAATACCTAAGCATAATGGGGATAGATGTAAAAGGCATTCCTCCATGGAGCATACCAGAGATTGAGATATCACTATCAACATCAAAATGGAAAAAAGGAAGAGATAAATCCTGCATTGATGAAGAATGACTATCTTTAGAGGCTGGACAGTATGCAGGGGGAGCGAGTACATTATTATACAGATGGGTCACTTATGGAAGATGGCAGAGCAGGTAGTGGGGTAACTGTGTACCAGTATGGAAAGGAGGTATATATACCCTCTATCATTACGATCATTAAATGGATGCTCCATATTGCAGTCAGAACTTCTAATTTTTACAACTGCACGGAGTATCATAAAAAAAGGAATAATGACAATGCCATAACAGCAACAGATAACCTGAGTGCCCTACAGTCATTAACACCCAGAAAAGGCGAATCAAATATCATAGTGAGAAGAGCTATCGCCCTGCTATCATAGATCACACAAGTAGGCAGAATAGTCACATTCATATGAGTGCCATCACACATTAGAATCATAGGCAATGAGAGAGCACACGAGCTTGCTAAAAACGGTGCAAGGAAGGAGAGAGTAGACTGTAAATTGGTTCCATCTCTGAGTATGTTGAAGGACTCTGTAGGAATGGAAATAATGCAAAGATAAAGTGAGAGAATAGAAAGGCTCGAAGAAACTCACTCATCAATAAAAAAATACCTTGAAATTACGGGAGGAAAACTACCCGGCTACAAACACTGCGGACTGGACAGCAGGAGAGAGCAAACAACGTATAGCAGACTAAGATGTGGAGCCGATACCTCTGGGAGGTAACTGCCAGCTGTCAGTCCATCAGAAACAAGCTGCAAACTATGTGGCGAGTTAAGGAAGCACACTCTAAGTCATTATCTCATGGAGTGTGAAGAGATTACTCATTACAGGCCACAGGGAGACAGACTGAGTGAAGTTGACCTCCAACCTAGTGTACTGAAAAGGGTTTTGACATCCCATCCAAAATTTGCTTGCTCCAGGTAGTCAATAGACGTATATACTGTATCATATTGTACATAAACTAAAGTGCAGTACATCTCATTCTGCAGCTACATATTAGCATCATTAAAACTGTTGTATTTCAACATTTTTGTATAAAATTTGATGTGTTAACCTCATCTAAATGTAATTCATTCAGTTAAGTAATTATCTGAAACTCATGTCTTAGCAAGATATAAAGTAACAAATTGCACATTAATTACTTTCTAATATTTAAGCCAAATCTTGTAGTGCTATCTTTTAATGAGTAATTTCTACTTAATTATATTGTAATTCCCCTATGTGATTATCTGTAAGCATTTATATTTTGTGATAATACTACCCTAGTACCGTATCAGCTCTGATGAATGACGTTTGTCTAGTAAGCAACAGTATGGAAAAGGTATGTATAATACCACAGCCAATGCCATTCATTAAAGAGGGCTTTTCCCCTATACGCATACCGCGTCCAGGTTGCCTGTTGTGCTGTACTTTGTAAGTTTTTTTGCACAATAAAACGTTTCTTCTTCTTTATGATCGAAATTTCCAGCGATCTTATTTATGTAGGAGTCTCAAGTGATCGTGGATCAACTTGAGTCTGTGACCAAAAATGACAAGAAGTGGAACTAAAGTTATATGAACAAAGGTGGAATTGGCAGAACAAATGACTAACAAAAGATTTTTGATAAAATACAGTTTACTCATCTTCCTTATTTAGTGGGTATTTAGGGGTTTCCTTTCAATAATAATAAGCCTAACTGACTGAAGCAACTGTTTTCCATTTGTAGTTATGGATATCTCAGGTATGGCCATAAAACCAAAGTCCCCAAACCTTGGTTGTAAAATAGCCTCTACACTCTGCATTCCACGGTCTTGGGTTTGAGTCCTTTGCCTGGTTTGTATATCAGTTCGTTCTTTTTACTGATGACATTAACTTTCTTTTATTTATGTTTGTTATGTATACGTGTGCTCAGTATCCGTTTCTACTCCTTTGCTCTTCTTTTTTTATAAATGGCCATTCTGCCCTGTGTAGTTGTTATGTGATCTCAAAACTTTGGCTCCAGTTGTAAATATGTTCATGGTGAATATAAAAAATCATATATATCAGAGTCGCCATTAATTTTTCTACCAAAGGTCATCCTTGCTCAGAGTTTGTCATTACATCTGTTCTCTATTTCATGTCAATAGCTATCACCTAAATATGGATATAAAATGCCAAATGTAGTCGGACAATTAGGTATATTAGCTATAATTGTTATGGCATATGGAAGCCAGACCTCGCTTTTACACAAAAGATAGTTTGTCTCGTTTCCAGAAATGAAAAGAAGCAGACCCTCTGAAATTACTCCTTCCATCTAGTAGGAGGCAGATGAAGTCTCCATTCTTTTTCCCTCTCATTTATTTTTTTTTTTTGGGGGGGGGAGTTGGTCTACCTAGGTCTGGGCAGGGCACTGCCCAGCCCACTGTCCTTAGAATTTAAAAAATATATATATTTATTATTCTTTTACCGACAATACACAGCTTTCGTCTGATCGCCCCAAGGAAAGGTTAACCTTGGCAAGATAATTGGCGAATATTTCCTGAGAAAACGTGTCCGGGAGAAACGGTCAGAATACTAAGATTACGAAGAATGCCGTGGCTATCATACTTATCAGAGCAAAAACAGCAAATGAAAACAAGAATTTGTGTTCTATATTTCTTTCCAATCCAGACCCATGCATAAATGCATATACAATAGATTGTGATTATCAATATTTTATAACACCATACATTAACTCAAGTTTTCCTTTAAAACTTTCTGTACATGATTTCGTCAACAGTGGTTCTTCGCACGTGTTGTCAGGGAATTCATAGTGTTCAGAATTATGTCAGAGAGAGAGAGAGAGAGAGAGAGAGAGAGAGAGAGAGAGAGAGAGAGAGAGAATTTCCCCCATCAC
>NC_089754.1:8210302-8252802 GCF_040412425.1 Macrobrachium rosenbergii | reverse complement strand
ATATATATATATATATATATATATATACATATATACACACAAAGTATATATATACATGAAGCATGTGAAGCTTTCTTTTTGCAAGAAATCTTCATGTGTTAACCAGAACGTCCAGATATCAAGCCTTCAGTAAAATTAAATACACAATTTCGCTAAGATATTCACAATAGTCTAGTCATCATGAAACCTGCATATATATTTAAGGCAGTAATTTATTACCAATAACAAGCGTAAAGGTACTCAAAATACAAAAAAGGTACACAAATTAAGGTCAATAACAGCAGAAATCAGCCATGCATGCGAGCAAGAAACTTTAGAAGCTGAGTTGCTATTTACCATTTATTCGTCAAACAAGTTTCTCTCTGAGCGGCGGAATGAACACTCGGTCTCGAATCGGTCTGCGAATAGCATTCTTTCGCTTTCTTTCTCCCACAAGTGGATTCTGGGTCTTCTTACTTACCCTCCGCGCTGGACCATCGTGCGCTTGCTCTCTTCGGACTCGAAATGTCGCATTCTTACTGACAATCTAGTCTCCAGTTTTTCAACAGGCAGTTCTTGCAAGTCTATAGGGGTGAAAAATAACGCAAATCTATCATGAAGTACAATGAATATTACCTGCAGTGATAGAGGTATACAAATAATTAGGTTTATGGAATAATTCACTTCAATAAAAATTAATAGTTTTAGGCCCGAAGACGCGAGGCATTGAATGGTAAATCATACACACAAATCAAATATTCCACAACTGTTTTAACATGTTTTCCTACATCTCAGGCGACCGTAGATATAAGGACTAAATACATATCCATAAATACTTATATTTTCGCGTTGAAAAAAAAAACTGAAGCTTACATTTAGTAAGACTCAGCTGATTAAATGGACATAGAAAAACGTGCTTTTATCCGTGTGAAGATTAATTTGAATTAGAGCCGATTCTATCTGACTTCAGGATTTCCAAATTTGCACTTGTCTTCCAATATGGGTCTTTAAGCGTTTATTATATGAATCAATCAGTCAATCTCCTGAAGCAAAAATGAAGGAAGGCGATTTTTAAAAAAATCTACAAATATTTCTACATTTTATGTGTACATTTTATAATGGCTGACTTTTTCCTTTAGCAATTAACATGAGTGAATAATAGACATATTTGTTATTTTTGTATTTGCTTTGCTCAATTAGATCTTAGTTTTCATGATTGTATTTTTATTTAACAAACATCATCAGTGAGCTCGATAAACTAATGTTTACAGAAAAATCTCAGGGTCGCTAAAAACGACTGAAGTTTGCTGTACCGACATTTACCCTTCTAAACCGTAACTTATACTGAGCAAGATAGGAGGGAAACATTATGAATTCATTCTCCTCAAAGAACTATAATAGACAGCACTTAACGCCGGCACCACACCCAAGGCAAGTACCCAACCACACACTGACAAGCAATGCAAGACCATTTTCTCCCTCGTTTGCCGTCAACTGCCGAGTGCCGATTACGGTCGTCTCGTTACGCAAGGTTTCCCCCTTGAAACAACCTGACCACGAAGAGCAAACGAATTACCCATGATGTTTGAACCCCTTGTCAATGACGCTCTTCATTAGACAAATGGTTTTACAACGACCCTTTTCACAGATCTGGGCTTCAAAAAGCTACATACCGTCGGAGCAACTGGCTTATTAAAAGATTTTCTTTACGGGTGTTGAATTTTCTCTCTGTTGACGACTACGGTAGCCAGATTTAAATCATGGCAAGTCTTAGGAAAATTTATGAGGTTGTTAAATAAATGAGAGTGTAATTTCAATCATTTTTTAATCTTTTAGTAAAATTTCATCTATTATATAGGATTTGAAAATAAGAATTATTATTCAGTAAATGGGGTTTGAAAATCTGACAACTGTGAAGTAACATGATTAACTGACTGATCTGAGGTTCTCTGTACTCACGACAACAAAGGTCATAGATACCGTTATCATTTGTCAAAAATGAGTCATCAAACATAGTAATCAGTTTAAAATCATGGAGAACAAAATTAAGCCAACACGCTGTATTACATCTTTTGCAGATTCAGCTTCTGAAATCAATCTAAAACAGCTACCAGCATATTTCATATCCTCTCCGAGAATCCTGACAAGGAGGTACCGGCATCTTCACTACGAACTCCCGAGACTAAGGTCCCCGAGATCAACATACTACTTTACCCTCTTTTCCTGTTATTCAGAGATTTCAACGACGTCTATAAAGTAATCTTTACCAAAAATGAATGCAAATTTCATAGGCAACTGTATAGTGATCATCAAGATATTTTTTTCGTAATTTCGCATCATTATTAGTTGTCAGAGTCCAGAGGTCCACAACGCAGTTTCCTACTCACTTTCGCATAAACACATATATATGTATATATATATATATATATATATATATATATATATATATATATATATATATATATATATATATATATATATATATATATATATATATATATATATATATATACACGCATACGCATACACACACATATACAGTATACATATATATACTGTATATATATAATATAATTGATATATTTTGTCATATTATATATAAATAATTGAATTTTTTTTATATTATTCACTAATGTTAAGCCACAAATATCGTTTTAACCACCATACTGTAGTTCGGGAATAACTTTCACCCAGAGGCAATTATCAGTTATCATTCCCTTTAGATGTAAGGTATAATTAATTCTATACTAAACGATATTTGTAGGTTTATGTATGTATGTATGTGTATATATATATAAATTACATATATATATATATTATATATATATTATATATATATATATATATATATATATATATATATATATATATATATATATATATATATAGTGTGTGTGTAATTTTCCTAGTCATGAAATTAGCATATGAAACGGAGAAGAAATTCGTAACATGTATATATAAAATATATAAAGCGTATTTATTGGCCCTCGTTATGAATTTATTTCATAGTGATAATGAAGAATCACTACCTAATAACGATATAGAATAAAGATATAGAACAAACTGTCCAAATATTCTGAGTAATTTTCTTTTTAAAAAATGCCAATATTTAAGAAGGATAAGAGACAGAAATCCAAAATTTTGTTTCTCTTATAGATTTCACATTTAGGTTTTGTCCAATATTTCTTATAAACAAGCACGACACAAAGATGATATCACATGAAAAAAAGATAAACGCCCGACAAGAAAAACACAGACAAGGCCCACGAAAAACGCAAGATGACGAGAAACCACCCACTGATATATGATCTCATTCAGGACGTTTCAAAACATGTTTTCAACATTCAACCTACTTTTACCCTCCGATGGTACACAGGATTCTGTCTTACCTGCTCTACTAGGTGACCTCAGCTATAATTCAGATATTAAATTTTAAACTGTTTTTGACAAAGCAATAAATGTAAAACGCTAAACATTCTTGACCAAGCTAACTTTTTCTTTTACTGTAAACAATCCTAACATCCAGTTTAACCTGTTCCCTATTAAACAAGTAGCTTTAAATGTATACACTAATTTCTACTATAATTTTGTGCTCATTCACGTTCACACTTATGTAGGCTGTAGATATACCCACAAGGAAAAAGATTTTTCCAAACACCGACCTTTTTGATAATTTTAACAATGCCATAGCATATATATATATATATATATATATATATATATATATATATATATATATATATATATATATATATGTGTGTGTGTGTGTGTGTGTGTGTGTGTGTGTGTGTGTGTGTGTGTGTGTGTGTGTGTATACATATAGAAATTGGAATAATAAAAAAAATAGTAAACGTGCAAACCGTTTTGTAATAGGTTTACTTACGCTTTCGGGAACAAGCACAATTACGGGTGGGGCAGGGGTCCCGAGACTAAACATACCTGAAAGGAAATAAATAAAAAAATAAATGAGCTGAAAGCGGAAAAATCAAGTTTATTGAGTGAAGAAAAAACCTTACTAACTCAAAAATATAATAAAATATTCATAACATGGCTGCCTATTGCACTCGATTTTATTGGTTAGAACACATGAATTAACTACCTATATACAAAAATATATATACACAATATTCCTGGTACATATCACTAAAAATGAAACATTACAACGACAAATAAACATACATATATGTGCTATGCGATGGAAAGAAACAATCAAAATAAACACCAATAATGTGAATTTGGAGTGAATCAGATTCACGAAACATACGTGAAGTAAGGTGAAGGAATGATAAACATAACAGTTTTATCGTCGTATTTAAATTCTGTCTCACAGATACTCAAGTTGTCATGTGAGAGAAAAGACACATGATGTATCTCTAGCGGTATTCATAAAGTCCGGATCAACAGAAATGAACGCTAATACATATTATGCGCAAGACAGGGAAATAAAAGGAACAAGTGAAGCACCAAGCGCTTCCATGCTTTTATTTTGAAAACATGCACGTACGTAGACTTGTATTACATTAACAACATTGTTATAAAGATTAAATGCCTAAAATCTTTAATCATCAAAAGAACACGTTAATTTTCAGGAAAAAGCAATACAACGGCGGCGCGTTTATCAAATCCTTATGTATAGCAAATGAATGATGCACTGCAATGCTTTCAGATAAATTCTATTTGATATACAGTGGTTGAAAACAGCAATAGCTTCAAGCACTAAATGCAAGATGAAATTCTGAACATGCAAGATAATTCTGAACATGTCAGGTGACATCACACGAGTCCAAATGATGATT
The DNA here is from genome assembly GCF_040412425.1 of Macrobrachium rosenbergii. Classification (NCBI taxonomy): domain Eukaryota; kingdom Metazoa; phylum Arthropoda; class Malacostraca; order Decapoda; family Palaemonidae; genus Macrobrachium; species Macrobrachium rosenbergii. Next base: position 8,248,027 of record NC_089754.1, on the reverse strand, counting down.
ATGTTCAGAGCGCCAAAGCTCACAAAGATTAAATTAAAAATCGGAGTGCTATGAAATGCAGTTATAAATGAAGTAGAAGTTTTCTTATCAGTATTTTTCAATCAGATGGAAGAAAAAGATTTTAAAATCATTGGATGGTGATGAAGAGATATACCCTTAAGGAATAGGAAACAATGATGTCGACAATTCAGAGGTGGAAAAGAGATAGCACATTTTTTCATTTAATATATATATATATATATATATATATATATATATATATATATATATATATATATATATATATATATATATATATATATATATATATATATATATATATATATATATATATATATATATATATACATGTGTGTGTGTGTGTGTGTGATATACTATACATATATATACACAAAAAACATATATGTATATATATACATACATATATATAATATATATATTAAATGAAAAAATGTGCTATCTCTTTTCCACCTTTGAATTGTCTATATCATTGATTCCTACTCCTTAAGGGTGGATCTTTTCACCATCCGATGACTGTAAAATATTTTTCTTCCATCTGACTGAAAAATACTGATAAGAAAACTTCTACTTCATTTATAACTGCATTTCATAGCACTCCGATACTTTTTTTATTTTAATCTTTGTGAGCTTTGGCTCTCTGAACATATCATCATTATTATATATATATATATATTTACTTTTGATATATATATATATATATATAATCAAAAGTAAACGAGAGTATTCGAATAATAGTCACTGTAAGGTCAGCGTATTCAGAAACAACTATGAAACCTCGCTATGAGCATTTGGTCTTCTAATCTACTACTCAGTCCCTTCAACAGTTTCAAATATATTAATTTTAGCCACTATAATGTGAGTATCTAAGATTGCTGCATGCAGCAATTAATATTTGCAGCAGCGACAGGAATACCAATATTAAAAAGTAAACACATTTGACACCGACATAAAAGGAGACGGGATCGGATTATAGAACTTAGGACAAAGGGTAAGCGCTAGGATCTACACTATGTTATTCAGCGCTGAAAGGGAAATTGACAATAAGAAGGTTTGAAAGGTGTAACTGAAGGAAAACCTCGCAGTTGCACCGTGAAACAATTGCTAGGAGAGGTGGAAAGTAAGATGGAAGAAAGACAATAAGAACAGAGATGCGGAATAAGGAATGAAAATGGTTGCAGCTAGGGGCCGAAGGGAAGCTGCAAAGAACCTTCAGTAATGCCTACGGTGAATCACGTGAGGTACACTGACGGCACTACCCTCCCACGGGGGGGGGGTTGGGGGACGAGGACGGGGGCGGACGTCTCTGGTTATTATGGGAGCAACGTAAAGTTGTATCATGTAAATCAAGTCCAGGGTCGGTCTTTGGCAGCTCTTCGGATTTTGAGTAAATATTTTGAAAATCGACCCTACAGGTGCTACAGTTGTTAATTAGGCGCTGGGCACTCCTAACCATAATGAAAAATTTTATTTAACCATTCAAGTATATAAGTATATACCAGCAATAAAATCATACGCTTTATATGCCCTGACTGGAAGTCAGAGAGAGAGAGAGAGAGAGAGAAAGAGAGAGATTAAAATACGTTCAACTGTAACCTAGTCGAAATCAAGAACTCAAATTCAGTTCCAAGCATTAAACTTTAAGGGCTTTCAAGAAAACAAAAAATATAGTTACCCTTCCACAAAAACTAAAGTTCTTGTAACGAGCTTAAGACAGCTAGTCCGATCATGTTGGTCAAGTCTGAAACCAAATGTCAGGACAAAAGAAAAAATTGAATGGACTGTCGTTTCAAGGGTGGCAATGAAGTTTACCTGTTATTTTATATAACAGTTCAAAGGGGAAAAGGCGCTCGGCAAGAAGGTCGCGCTGACAAAGAAACCAAAAAGTATGAGACAAAGGAAATAACAGTGGTCGACGATCACCTATAAAAAACACATCCTCCTCTTATATCAGAGCAATTCGAAATGTAACTCACTCCTAATTCCCAGAACAGGAATCTTAAGAGGCTCTCTTTTGCGCTGCAAAGAAAGAATGCTCTATCAAGGAGAATGGGAAGTCAGAGCCTTTAAACCACGGAGGAAGTCCTCTGGTCCTTGTTGTTCTGTTTACCGCCCGTTAGATGGCAACACTAAATATTGCAGTCCCGTTATTTGAGTCTCAAGACCCCAGGGGAATTTCCTGGAGAAGGGGTCAGGGGGCAGGAGGGTGCTCGTCTGGATATCCGGTCTTGGTTTATAAGGAGGGAAATAGAGCTTCAAATGAGATTCTTATTATCGGCGGATGCAACATGTTTTATGCAAGAAAGGGAAAAAGCACAGACAGGATGCAAATTCTCACAAGTTCAAGAAGGTCAAGAAAAGTGGGATAAAGCTGTAAGTGAAAATGGTCGCTTACTGAGACGATTATGTCCCTGAGCAACGCCGCACCACTGGTTACCCTTTCACGACGAGGAAGTCAAATGGCAGAACTTGCGCAAACTGAATCAAGATTTTCTTTTTCTGTATGTCTGTAAGTATGCGCTATTAACACCTGTATTAAAGTTTTTCGCAGTATCAGGTTGACATTTCTGTAGAGAAGTTGACGGTTTCAATTAATGATTTGTCTAGGAGCTGATATATATATATATATATATATATATATATATATATATATATATATATATATATATATATATATATATATATATATATATATATATATATATATCGTATAAAATATATATATACAATTAACTATAACTATAACTATTTAAAGTAAGAAAATAGCAATTCACACAGGATGTTCGTCTTTGACTATGTATAAGCGTATACTATAAACACGAGATTCTAAAACATGCTTCCCGTCGGAGTAAAATCCAGTGCCCGTTTACACTTTCTCTAAATAAGCACGAGAACCGCAAATTAGTGTTACGACTTTCGCATATTGTACACATGCATGTTTTTTCCTGTGATCGCACTTTCCATAAAGCACCTCCCCCCGCTTCACGAGGCTATTTCTTTCTGAGCACCTTTCGTGGTTACTGCAACAACTGGAAGGGATGTAGGTAATTTGGAACCATTTGAGAACCTCCACGATGTTTTCTTGATTTGCAAAGAGGAAAATCGTTTACTTCAGCACGGAAAATGACACCAATTTTCTTGGATATTTAAGGCATGCAAGGGTATGCCGTGTGGTGGGTTTTGAAGATACTTGTGCATAAACCGATCTATGATGGATCCCTTCCAAATCCCTCTCTCTCTCTCTCCAATACATTAATTATCTTGACAAATTTCTCAACCGGTTTTAAATAACTATCAATCACTATAAAAGTAATAATGAAAAAAGAAATCGTGGTCTCATCCAGCGGTCTCTTCGAGACCCCTTATATAGGATCACATAGCATTTTACTGCCACCGAGACTGCTACTAATAAGGACGAACCGCTACTGTGTGTTTACACAGACTGACTTACACATTCCTGTCTTTTCTGTTGTGCGGGATGGTAGGCTGCATTGTTGCTACGTAGCAGGATGTTATGATGAAGCTGAGGAAAGAAAAAGGTGTAGAAAAAGGAAGAGGAACAGGTGAAGTCGACTGCTATTGTTACTATTTTTTAGTCCTCAAAACCCTCGGTATTTTGCTAACGTTTTAGTTCATTTAAAATGGCGTTTTATGCCGTTGTTGTGGTCGTCGAGGGTTTTATGGTTTTTAAGTTGTACAAGCTTGTTAATAAGGCCTTTGCTGTACCCTGAATGACATTTGTTGTCTGAAGTATTACTGTGATGTACTAAAAGTAAGTATAGCTTAGTTTTAAGTTGACCACTGAGCTGATTAACAGCTCTCCTAGGGCTGGCCTGAAGGATTACACTTATTTTACGTGGCTAAGAACCAATTGGTTACTTAGCAACGGGACCTACAGCTTTTGTCCGAGTAGCGAGAAATGAATTTCTATTAGAAATAAATTCCTTGGCGGAATTTCCGGCCCATCGAATGACGGTCTGAAGCTCAACCAACTCGGCCAACAAAGGGCTACTGTGATGTACTAAAGGATTTTTCAGTAACTATTAGTGCATTTTGGATCTTTCCCAGATAGTGACCGCCACGGGTTTTAACCAGGTATCTAATCACATTTGCGGCGTTTTTAGTACTAGCCCGCTGGGGATTACCGTAAAAACATAGACTGTAAATATCGTACAGATAATGACCCCCAAGAAATATTAGTCCTAGATAACGACTCCCGAAAACCCTTGGGGGGTCACTATCTAGGAGAGATCCGTGCATTTATTTCAACTCATAAAATTGATGGTCACATAGTTGTAATCGGTATTTTTGTTTTAGTATCTGGCTGTTTATGTGGCTGTGGTTTTCATCAACCAGGTTACTAACCCACTGGCATTCAAATACGTAATTCTAGCTGCTAAAAATCTAATTAAAACGATAACGAAACAGAAATAAAAATCACAAAAGAAATTATTCACGTATATGTAAATGCTGACAATTAAAAAACGACGTACAACGGTTAAGTAAAGAGTAAAATAGACAAAAAATACTTCATGAATTTTTATTAAAGAAAACTAATTACAACAAACATTCATACTGTATGAATTAGCTGAGTACACCATTTCACTGAAAATTACATTAACATTTACAATAAACAGGAAAATAATTAAGTACTACACGTACACAGCCTGAATAATAATAATAATAATAATAATAATAATAATAATAATAATAATAATAATAATAATAATAATAATAATAATAAGAAGAAGAAGAAGAAGAAGAAGAAGAAGAAGAAGAAGAAACATCGGGAACAGTGAATGAATAAGAGGAAATATGGAAGAAATGGCCGCGGTCATAACACACACATCTTCCGTTCTTAAGAAGAGAAGAGAAGAGAAGGGAAAGGAGACAAATAACAAATAAAACAAAATGGCATGATCATGAACACCATACATCAAAGCCAGCGTGATCAGGAAACACTGAAGAGTTGAACAGCAGCAGCAGCAACAGCAACAACAGCAGTCAGATCTAGCTGTTAAGAAAACCGTAGCGCAGTTCCCACAAAACGTCATACTTAGCCCAAGTCGGCTCTACTTGACATATGGGAGCGCTTAACAGGGTGATTAAGGTGTGGTTTCATGAAGCACGTTCTTAACTAGTTCTCTCTCTCTCTCTCTCTCTCTCTCTCTCATCCCATATGGAACTGCTACCTGCAGGGAGAAACACCAACATAAAACTGAAACACAAGAAGAGCCAAGGAGTGAGAAATAACAGGATAAAGGATAAAACAATCCTCATGAAACAGCAAAGCTTGCTCTGTTCACGTACTGAATCCTATGCTCGATGCATCAACTTTGAGGACAACTTAGAACAACTTTCCATAAACAATAATAAGCCAAGTGTATGAAACGAAAGTGGTCTTATCATAAAGTATAATATACCAGAATATACAACAGTCAAGAGATTAGCCAGTACAAAATGATGAGGGTTACTGTCAGTTTTGTCAGAGACTATTTATATGAAGTAACTTTCCTGGTGATTTTGGGGCTATTAAGTTCTCTCCGATATCCCAGGGTACTAGTGGTAACAGTATTAATATCAGTGGAAGAAATTTGCTCTGCAAATTTTTCATCAGCGAATATTCCCTCCTTTAAGGACGTTTCTTCTAATAAACATTTTCCTGCCTTCTTTCTAAATAACTGCCCAAGGTATCACAAGTAAAAAGATGTTGCTACTGATTTCGAGACTGCATAAACAGCTTCTGTAAAATTATAAACAGTATAATACATACAAGATTTTTTTTAAAGTTACAAATGCTTCAAGAAGTTTTTCTTTCTCACATTCTGCTAGCAGGCCCGAAACTAGCCGGTGAGTACTAGGACCCAGATATGGTGGAATTACAGATATTTTCTGACCAGTTTATATAATAATACATACATTATCATATATATTGTATATATACAGTATATATATATATATATATATATATATATATATATATATATATATATATATATATTATATATATTATACAAGGTCAGATAAGGTCATAACCTCCTTCCACATCTGTTGTAAGATCAATGTCGTAATTAACTTGAATCTCAAAGAAACCACGGTAGCGTTGGCCGGCCTGCTCACTCGGTAAGTGCATTCTCTCTCTCTCTCGTTATGCAAGTCACTAACTGAACTAAAGAAGAACAGCAAAAACATGTCTACAAAAATATAATTTATTCAATAGTCTAACATGGGAATTAGACTGGAATCAAAATAGGAATGAAATAGGAATATCAGCATCCCAGAATTGTTACCCCAAAATAACCAAGTAAAAATATAACATAGTGCTATCAACTTCCACCAGTTGAGTCTCTACAACAAAAGAGTCAAAATTAAGTCAAACACGACCATAGTCATGATAAGTTTTATTCCCCTCCATGTATATTGACCTCTATTCAACACATCTCACAGGCAGTACACAAAGTCTTCCAGGAAAGCGGATCTGATCACAAGGGAATCTCGTTCCGAAATCACTAACCTGTACTCAAATTGGACAATTCACACTTCTTATGGCACGCCCATGAAAGCGAACGAACGAACGTTCTACAGGAACTTGACGTGGTGACATGGTCAGAGCATCACCCAGGGCACGATGCCCTTTGTCTCCATGGGAAGCCAGACTGAAGACAGGCCTTCGTCAACACTGACTCGCTGAACAAGTGGGCACTGTTTCCATTTACCTTTGCCCAGAAATTAAAAAAAAATGCTTAGCTAAAAAAAATGAAATATATGACATTATTATTCCCAATGTTATATATATATATATATATATATATATATATATATATATATATATATATAATATATATGTGTGTATATATATACACGTGTGTGTGTACATACATATATGCATACACAGGCTACACTAATTATATGAATCTTTGTCACTTATACATGCGTGATTTTTTTATATTCCTAATTATTAAGCCACAAATATCGTTTAACATCAAATTCACTATACCATGGGAATAACTTACACCAAAGGAGAATTTTAAATCAGAAGTGCTTCTGCGCCGGTCTGATTTAGAAACAATGATAGACAGGACTTTTACTACCCGGCCATCAAGAAAGATACCAGTTGATATCGACTCCGCTGTACATATGCCTGTCGAACTCAGGTTCTGTACTTAAAATCGACATGAACCCATCTCCACCTTGATAGCTGATCGGCAAGTTTGCAATACTTGGCTCACAATGAAGTTTTAACCCTTATGCACGCGCGACTTTCTGATACAAATATTAAGCCACAAATATCATTTAACATCGAATTCACTACACCTTCGGAATGACGTACACCCAAGGGAATTACATAATCTTCACATTACTACATAAAATAATAATGTACATTGCAGTCAATTACAGTCATTGATTAATATCTAAGGTACCAATTGTCTGATTTCAGCAAGATGGTGTGACAACATCAAAGGTCACTGACGCTGATCTTCAAGTGGTTAAAAAAATTCTGTTATGAGAGATTTCCTCACATCTGCTGTACATATCTGATTCAGAGAACTCTCGCTATATATCTCACATTTCTTTCTCTGTTTCATGCTTTACTTATTTTTTTAGTCATGTTAGTCTAATATAGACTTCTCTCTCTCTCTCTCTCTCTCTCTCTCTCTCTCTCTCTCTCTCTCTCTCTCTCTCTCTCTCTCTCCAGAACTTTACCTGAACGTAAAGTCTCAGGAAACCTCGTGGCTGCAGCCACGTACATTTTAATTTATCTTCCAAGAAAGAGAGCGAGACTTCTTTCTAACAATTCAAGACTTCGGTTTCCATCTCTTATTCACGTTTTAACACTGGCAAAAACGTTAAACCTTAAAGTAACCACTGAATTGTCCACATGGAGGGTAAGAATAATATTTCACATTCCACTTCTAATTTTCTGTTAGTGAAATACCTACGGATAGACGTCACTAATTAATCCTGCCTCTATAATCTATTTCAAGGGGTAAAGCAGAAACTATGAATGCACAGCCTACAACATAATATAATATAGTATATCCGCTTGCAACATTTTTCAGTATTCAAAAGTGACCATCTGGCAAGAGGGTGTATATATCAAGTAAACTACTTTACTGTAAATCTGTGGATTTAACTAATTTATCACCCAATCCCTACGCTAACGTGGAAGCTAACGAGAGAGAGAGAGAGAGAGAGAGAGAGAGAGAGAGAGAGAGAGAGAGAGAGAGAGAGAGAGAGGAAGGATGATGATGAAACCACGTGACAAGAAGGCTTGATTTCGTCATTTCCTTCCTATGAAACACTTGGAGACAGGAAGCCTACCATAACGTCACCAAAGAGACAGTAAGTAACCAAACAGTTCTCCTTCTTCTTCTTCTTCTTTTCAGCAACCGTTTTGTTTCTTCTTCTTCTTCTTCGTTTAGCTGCAACAGCAGGACTGTGGAGTGTTTGGGTAGTAAAAGGCAGGTTTGGGGGACGTCCAGGAAGAGAACTATTAGATGCTGTTATTTTCTCAGATGGTGGAATGTGCAGTTCACTTGGCGGGGCGGTTGTACTCAAACATACAACATATACTCACATGCAAAAAGGAATGTGCCATTACTAACCCATAAATGTATTACGACAAACAATTCCACATTTTGAAAATACATTAACACAATTTAAACATTCACGATTTACAGGATTATAAAACACGTATACACACTTCCAGTGAAAGGTCATAAGAGTACCTACACGTATGAGGTAGAAATTACATATTCCTGTTTATATGTGATTCTGTGGTTTCATGAAGCATGCTCTCTCTCTCTCTCTCTCTCTCTCTCTCTCTCTCTCTCTCTCTCTCTCTCTCTCTCTCTCTCTCTCTCTCTCTGCAATACTACTTCAGGCTTGTCTTTTTTGTTACAATTTTTTTCGGTGTTCCCCCTGAGGCAACAGTACCATATGCGAGAGAGAGAGAGAGAGAGAGAGAGAGAGAGAGAGAGAGAGAGAGAGAGAGAGAGAATATACGCATATAGCCTTCCATTGTTTCGTAAGTACGAATGCGTAGTCAATATACACACGATTTCAAGCTCTACACATTATGAAAAAAAAATATTGCAGGATTTCCACTCATGCAAAGTGCATATATCCCACATCCCAGCCCTTTCGCGTACGAGAATGGGAACATATGCAGGTATTCATATGCATAAACAATGGACAAGATATGTGCAAAATTAATAAAATACGAATGCATTTGCCATAATTCACACCATAAAATTTAACATCAAAACATTAAAAAATAAGCGCATGTCTAAATATAAACATAAATGGTGCAGATAAAAAGAATTCCCAAATCCCGTATGAAATACAGACAGCACATTCGTACGCGCACACACACACACACACACACACATCCTCTCTTTCTAATTTCTTAGTATGTGAACATTTTGACCGATGTTTTGCTTTAAAATTGATTTGGGCAGATCCTATAATCTATATTCTTTTTATTCTAGCGATATTTACTGCCTTTCATCGTAAACAGATTTTCTTTTATCAAAGATTCTATATTCTTATCAAAGAATAAAGAAATTAGAGCTGGGACCTATGAGGTCATTAAGCGCTGAAAGGGAAATTGACAGTAAGAAGGTTTGAAGAGTAGAACAGTAAAAGGTATGAAAGAGGCTGCAGCTAGGGGCCGCAGGAAAGCTGCAAAGACCCTTAAGTAATGCCAACAGTGCACCACATGAGGTGCACTGAACGGCACTAACCCCCTACTGGTATCAAAGATTAAAGCTAAGGGTTGAACTTTCCATTCTCTGCCTAAACACCATCATGAGTCTTATCCTCAGAGTCAAAGCACCTATTTCTTTACGTGTTTTTTTTTCTTTTGGACAGCATGCCATCAAGAATTCTGTCAGATCAAAAAGCTTACTGTATCTCTTATTGCTATTCCCTATCACTTTTACGTAGGTCAAAGACCACACTTCTTGTGAGGCAAAATTTCTATATCATTAAGTAGGCTCTCTCTCTCTCTCTCTCTCTCTCTCTCTCTCTCTCTCTCTCTCTCTCTCTCTCTCTCTCTCTCTCCCAATGACTGTTTCCTTAGGCCAATTTGCCACAACCTTCTTTCCTTAGGATATCAAGTAACATCCGCCCTCCAGCCTCCTTCCAAGACATTCGGATTCCGTTGGTTTAAGTCACGTTATTTTTCCTATACTCCACAAATTCTTTGGATTCTGTCTATTCTTGTTTATCAAAGATTCTGAGCACTTCACCCAGTACAAAGCTCCCTTCATTATTTTCAGACAGTTTTGCCTAGTTACCTTCATTCGTTGGAATAGCGTATTACTTTGAGTTTATTCCTAAAAATTAGTGAAGATTGCTCTTCTTTGTTAATAAACACAGAAAAGCAATCTTCACTTATTTTCCTTCATGTGGTTATCTAATCTGTCAGCCTTCCAGCCTTGAAATATTCAACAATGAATATTAATGTTTATAAAGATCAGTTCAATTTTTCATAAACAAAACCAAATCACAGATCAGCCTGAGGAGCAAAAACTGTAGGTTACTCGAGTTAATGAAGCCAACAAGTTCTAGTTATGGGTATGTAGCATGGAAATGGAATCAGATTAAATCAGGTGATTAAATCCAAATTCAATGAGTAAAGTGATTAAGAGACACTTGCTGAATTACTGAATTATAAGATTGTTATTACTTCCCAACATCATTTTTTGTGTAAGGGGTTGACAAGTGGACGACCCAGTGTCCTTAAATAAACAGTCAGGTTCACAAAACAAGATGTAAATGCACATCACTGACACAAGTTCCAACGACCAATGACCTGACACCGGTTAACTGTGCTTCCCTAAATCTGATACTTCAAATTTGACATGGTCTGATCTGCTTGCAAAATCGATGTTCATCCACAATCATAATTTTATACACACACACACACAGACATATATATATATATATATATATATATATATATATATATATATATATATATATATATATATATATATATATATATTCAGCTAAGGCCACAGGAAAAATTAAAAGAAAGTACTAAGCACTTTCGAATTATTTCCAACACATTTTCGAGGTACTGGAAATAGCTCGAAAGCGCTTGGTACGTCTTGCTTTTTTTTACCTTTGCTTTAACTGAATATATGAAGGCTTAAGAGAAGATGGAGAGACTGTTCCAGAACACATGAGAGACAAGAGAATAAACGAAAGGATGCCACAAGACAGAATAACCTAAGAACACCCTTTGTTTGCCTTATTTCATCTTGTTTGAGTCGACAAATCAGTGTTGAAAATATGCAATGTAAATTTAATCTCGACATATTATCATTATAAAAAACATACTCATAGAAAATTGTTCTTACAAATGCAGCTAACAAAGAAAAATAACATTCATTCGAGTCCAGGTTTGTACACTCTTAAACCAATTCAGCACAAGATGTTCGAAGGAGATATAAAAGTAAAACTATAAAATATCGGAAATCAGGTTAATGTCTGTTGCACCTTTGGGGTTTATCCAGTTACCCAAGATAGTTGTAGACAGTTTGTTCCTGACCTGAAGACCTATCCCAAAAGTAAATGACCTTTGCACGTATTAAAAGGCTACATAACCCTTTCAATTCTAACCTTAGTTGTTGTTTGAGAGAGAGAGAGAGAGAGAGAGAGAGAGAGAGAGAGAGAGAGAGAGAGAGAGAGAGAGAGAGAATTTCCTGAGCATCAGAAAGCTCCACTTTTAAAACGAAAACGAAATACGTCTGGCAGAGGATGAGAGAGAGAGAGAGAGAGAGAGAGAGAGAGAGAGAGAGAGAGAGAGAGAGAGAGAGAGAGAGATTTCTGAGCATCAGAAAGCTCCACTTTTAAAACGAAAACGAAATACGTCTGGCAGAGGATGAGAGAGAGAGAGAGAGAGAGAGAGAGAGAGAGAGAGAGAGAGAGAGAGAGAGATTTCCTGAGCATCAGAAAGCTCCACTTTTAAAACGAAAACGAAGTACGTCTGGCAGAGGATGCCTACAATCCATTAACAATATATGCAGAGACTTTCTTCCACGATGAAGGCAGACGAGCAGGCTCAAGTATTACGAATTCAGTTTGTGGCGATGCCAGTACCAAGAAAACGCAGCCGTGTCATTAAGTTAACGTAAGAATCAGTAATGACATGCAATTAACCGCAGAGCAATACATCAAGTTCATGTTTACGGTGTTATTTGTACAGCTATTTGTACATCACCTGGTGACTGGGACTTTAAATCCTCAAGGTGATCACCGAATGAATCCACTTAAAGTATTGAATAAATTACAGTACTGCTCTCCGTCGAAATCTTATTCCTTTTTTTGTTATTTTTTGGTTCAGGTTATCTTTGTTTCTGTTTGTCTGTTTTAAACCTAAAATTTCATGAAAAATTGTTTGCTGTACCAGAGTTACATTGTGATATCCTAAGATTTTTGCAATAGGAGATGATTCTTACTCCGACAGAAACACGAGCACACAAGGAAACTGGCATATATATATATATATATATATATATATATATATATATATATATATATATATATATATATATATATATATATATATATATATATATATATATGTATACATATAAATATAAATATATATATATATATATATATATATATATATATATATATATATATATATATATATATATATATATATATATATATATATAAAAATAGATGGAGCCCACAAAAACGCCAAAGGTAGAAAGTTATTGCTGTATTTCAGGGGACCAAACTGTCTCCCTCTGCTGGCAGTAGAAGGTTAGAGGGAGACATTTTGGTCTCTGAAATATAGCAATAACTTTCTACATTTTGGTTTTTTGATATATATATATTATATATATATATATATATATATATATATATATATATATATATATATATATATATATATATATATTATATATATATATATAAGTTTTGTTATTTTATACAACTATATATATATATACATATATAAAATATATATATATATATAAGTTTTGTTATTTTCAACTGATACAAAATTATTGTATCCCTCTCTCTATCTATTTCTGCAATTTCAATCTGAAAAATAATTTACGAAAACCAAAGCTGTATTATCCCAACAGTAAAAACTGCGATTCTCTGAGATGAACACACTGTCCTACGAATCTAGCTATGGTTGCTAAATATGAGTATGTTTTCAACATCATGACAAAACTATGATTCTGCCTCGATGTTTAATTAAACTCTTTTGGTTATACATGCAGGGTAAATACTTCGCACCCAAGGAGACAAAGAAAACCAAATCTATACCAGCTTCTCACAAGTAAATCGCCATCTCTGTTTTCACTTCTAAGCAGATGCTTGGAAATTAGCTTGATGAAAACCTGGCAATATTTGCTCTCTGTCAAAACAATAGTGAATTACACTATATCTTGCACGTCACTTCTTGATCATGCTGTATTTTAAACCCCTTTGATTTGACAAAGAAACTAACATGAGGTGACCTCACCCAGGTTTGACCTATCTTCCTCAGTCTCTTTTGCAAGAGCATTTGTCTGTTTGCAAACAGGAAGAGTGGACACTGATCGTATTGTTATATAGGATTTTTATTCAAAGTCTGTTTTTCTGGAAATGCCTTTAAAATTTCCATGTCAATCTGCAACCTTCAAGACTTCTCTTTGTTAAAAGTCTGCCTGCGTGTGCAAACCAATTTCATCAGACTTCGATGCGTTACTTCGTAGCCTCAATTCATTGGTCATTGGTCTTGCGTTCATGCGATGCTGGGAATAACAGCATCTATCGGATAACATCTGGAAAATTAGTCCCTTCCATCACTCTCTCAATCAATCGCCTACATGAGAAGACCAGTGGTTAAAGGATTATCACCACGGCAACCCTTCTCTTTAAAAAGAAAATACTAAATGAAGAACTCCTTTGTGAACCCTCCTGTGCAGTTATATAACTCCATCACCATTAGGTGGAACAGCTTTCAGACCCTTTATTTAATTCTCTCTTTATCCTTTATTTGAGCACCGCGGGTTTTGATGGCCAAGACAAACAAGACCTCTTTCAGTCGAATGAAAAGACTTCAACTTCCATCCACGAAATAACGCTCTCTGTCTCTATCCTCGCTAAAGGGCCACAGACACAGATTCGCTTGAGAAAAGAATGTCCGTCTAATGGTCACTCCCACTCCCCCTCCCCCTCCCCCAGCTTCTTTTTTTTGTAAAGTTAATAAACTGGATGAATGAATGACTAATGAAGGAGGCTCTCTGTCGTCATGATGGCGCCATTGTAAAATATTTGCATTTTAATTCCTAAAACCAAAGCAGCTGTAAGCACATATGGACTCCTTGCCTTTGTATTTTCGTATGAACTATACATTTAAACTATTTTTTACCCTTATCATGGTGCTCTACCAGCCTGGATGGATAGCGCTCACTTAAAACTTTTCAGGTCGCTGTCTTGAAAGGTAATGTAAATTCTAAAGACTACTTCCCGTTCGTTTCTGTCTCGGGATTAAATAAACTATGAGAATCTCCCTCAGGATAATGAATGGTAGCGATAATTCCATCTTCACCTTCGCCTCGTTGCTGTTTGGAAGAAGTGGGTTAATTCTAGTTTCCACCATGTAATTCTCTTAAGGACATTAGATTAGCGTAATGATTATATCGTTAAATCTATTACGGAAGTCCTCGCAAATGGAGATAATAACGTGAAAGAATGTCTTTACATTTGTCCTGCAATTACAACATGAAACTTTTCGCGCTTCCCTAGTTAAGAAACTAAACATGAAAGTGAACCTCTATGACAAAGTGAGATCTAAGAGGAGAAATGAGAGAGAAATAACTTTTCTTCGTGGGTCTAATAGTTTGAGTCATATTTTTAACATACGTTTAAGAAAGTATCAAATAAACAAGAAAAATGAGTGAATGATATGCAGTACAAGAAACAGCAATCTCCCTCTGAAACAGATTTCCCATGGAGATGGTACGGAACGTCATCACTCTAATATGTGAGGGAAATTTCAATTTATTTAACAGTTTCTTTACCAAGCCTCAAACTTCAAGGAAAAGTCAGATCCATCATTTACAGGAGAAATTATTTTCCCAATCTTCCTTTGTCCACAATTTGTGGTGACTCTTCAAGGCGGAGAAATTTTCCCTTGACTAGAGGCTTCCGTTCCCCGGAGCAACGTTTCTAAAACAGTGCAGTGCAGGCTTACAGCTCCTCTCTTGTTTTCATCCCAGAATTCGACGATTTTGGTCAGCTTTTTTCAGCTGATGCCTCACTTCGTGGAGAAATGCAACGGCGGTTATGAAAATACTGGCTTTAGATCATAGCTGTCACTTCCATATCTAGGAGAGAGAGAGAGAGAGAGAGAGAGAGAGAGAGAGAGAGAGAGAGAGAGAGAGAGAGAGAGAGAGAGATATGGAACATTTAATAAACTTCATTAATTTTGTGGTTAAGCAGGGACATCTTCAGGCCAGAATTTACATCACTTCCTACTTTGTGTTAAAAATACTTATCCATTGAAGAAGGTTGTGGGTTGGTTCTTGTGGAAGAATTGTTATTGCTGTGGTTACATTTAGTTGGCCTTGTGCAAGCACGGACTCTTGCTGCTCTGAAAAGCCTCATATTGAATTTAGTCATGGCCCAGTTAGATTGCTGCCTATACGACACTTGTCTGTCGCGACTTAGCATTGCAAAATGGTCTTAATGATGAAGAATATTTAGCCAATGGGAAGCACTTTCCATCTAAGTTGCATTTTTCCTATACACTCCTGCGTAAAATTTTCACCCCTACTTTGGTCACACCCCGCCAGTGGAGCAACGGTTTGAACAAGCATGAAACTCCACCACATGAATATGATTTCATACTAATTTGAAAAACCGTAGCCTGACGATCTTGAACAGGGTAGTTGCTTTTTTTTCTACATATCCATGTGTAATGCTTATGACGCACACTGTGCTTCATCTGGCCCGGGAACCACAGTTTGAGGACACTTGAATATACACAAATAGTTTACACAAAATTTCTGTCATTTCTCGAGACAGTAGTTATAAAAAAATGAGAATACCCACCCTGTTTTCAATAATTCTCGACCATCTCCCGTTGGCCTGGAGCCTGATTCCCTATTTGTACAGCTTTGAATCCTCTATGATCATGGATTTGTTTAGTTGAAATTGATCCAGTAGTTCTGGAAAGTCTAAAAGTAAAGAGTTTATTATGCACATACATCCATGCTTACATACATACACAGATGTGATAAACCTTGATCAGGAAAGCTCATTTGAAGTAAATAAATGTTTAAAAATATCTGGCAGAGGTACAAAAAGGGTAAAGAAATGAAATGCACGTTATTAATAAAAACAAATATAGTAAAACCCAATGCATAAACTAACAGAATGAGCTTTAATGATTAAGAAATGGGAGATTTGTTCTCAGATAAAGACAGCGCAGACTCTTAAATACAGGAAGGACATTTGCTGAGGTGAATTATAATCAACCAAGTATGAAAAGAAAATTCCAACTCCTCCCAGACAACGAACTCCCAGTTCGTCTTTTTAAAGTCAGACCGGACGTCATTAACATACCTTTCTCAGGAAAAGGCGTAGGTGACTTTCCCTGACCAGCGCTTCCGGTACAGGACAGGTAAGAAGAGGGCTGCGAAAGGGAAAGGACAGACGGAGTTCACCCAAGTCTCTCAATTTTCCACCCTTACCTCTACCAGCGCATCAAGATCTGATGCTCTGAACAGCACACGTCATTTTTAGTTTTCTGTAAAACTACTGAGACGAGACAGCTATTTGTCTATCCGTCCGCACTTTTTCTGTCCGTCCTCCAGATCTTGAAAACTACTGAGGCCAGAGGGATGTAAATTGGTATGATCATCCACCCTCCAATCATCAAACATCAAATTGCAGCCCTCTGGCCTAAGTAGTTTTCATTTTATTTAAGGTTAAAGTTAACCATGATCGTACGTCTGGCACCGCTATAGGTGCCATTTACTTGTTTATTTTCCAGAATGGTTTTTGATTCAACAGCCAAAATGGCTGTGTTAAAATCTTTAATTTTTCCGTCCATCAAAGAAATAAAAATCTCAACTGTATAATAAGAGAAAGATTAACCTAATCTAACTAACTATGGTAAGCTAAGATACCTGCAATTCATTGGGAAAATCAGGTTACGATATTATACATCATTACCCTCTTATAATTCCTAACCTGCTGACTACGAGTTGAGCAACAGAAACACAGGATAATTTGAGAACAGCTATTTGGGTTGAAGTTTAAAAATAGCCTCGAAACTACGGTTATGCCAGATGCAATTTGTACAATACCCAACTCTAAATGGTCGCTTCTGAATATAAATTCACTCTTAATATTCTCACTTCATCTAATATTGATGCGTGCGTGTAGTGAAAATGTTCTCAAATAGAAAGTAGTCTTCTTATTGTTTGCTAAGAAATATTTAGAATTGTGCTCAACGATGTCGGCCAGTCAGACACAAAAACAATATTCTGTTACTGAAAACATCTTTATACTAAATTTCTTCGGGTGTACGGGCATCTCAGTGGCTCATCTTTAATTAGATAATCTTAACGCGTGATTTGAATCGCAACAGATATCTTCTCAAGTCATTGCAAACTATTCATTATCACAGAAAAGAAACTTCACTTAAAAACTAAAAACATTTATGTTCCAGTGCTGGCGACCTCAATAGTCTTGACATTCAATTTGAATATGAGGAACAACACTATAAATCACGATGACGAGATAACGAACTGCACCTGAGCAGTAACATGCTTTTAATTCGTTTCCTAAAATGACTTTCGAGGCTGGGACATCACTGCAAGCAAGATAAAGAGGGTACGGAAAACTGGAATATTCAGAAACTGACCCTGGCGGTGAGAGTTGGAACTATTTCTAGGGGGTGTGGAATAACAGTCCAAACCCAAGGACAATTTAATTAAGAAACGAGAAATTGCCTCGGTCAAGAGCATGAATTTGCACTACCATAAGAAAAGTGAAAGGAGGTTACTCAAAAGGGCACAGCCTAAGAAAGACACGAGTAGGAAAAGACGAGGAAGAAGAAAGGAAAGTATGAATTTACAAGGGACGATGTGTGGGTTTAGATGATGATGATGATGAGGGATATGGAAGGAAAAAAGGATCGTGTGGGTTTATGCGAGCGTGAAGAACGAGAAGAAGAAAGAAAATGTGGGTTTTGACTTTATAAAAAGACAGGGAGGAGGGATGAGAATGAAAAAGGTGTGGGTTTCAACAATGGTTCGTGTTCTACTCCTGTGGGTGTAGTGCAAGGCGAGCAAAAGTCCGGGAAAACGAATGCTGAGTGACGAAGGAATTTTGCTTACTCCTACGCGCGCTTAGTAAGGTTTGCCTCCCCTTCGAAATTTGGTTAGAATATAGTGAAATCAAAACCAAAGGCATTTCTGGACACGGTTGGATGCTCAGAGGAAAATTTGTAATGAAAGTTAGTATCTCCTAAGCAAATACATGGGACAAGTACAAGCTTAACGTACACAAAAGAATCTCAAGTGACTACCCACATACCGTGCCGTCTGACATCTCATTTTAAGAGTATCTGTGGTGTTTGTAGGACAGTCTTAAGTGGGCGTGGTCGTGAATGACTTCGGACGACTAACCTTAAAAATGACATTACACTTACAACCACAAACGCCATGAATCTGTATTAAGACTGCATTTCCCACAACCTGATTTTTCAATAGTTTCCAGCAATAGACCACGTTCAGATCAAATGACTGACACAGCATGTTCAGTTTATTTCCAAGCAATTTATCACGCATAGAGCAGTGTGTTGACATGCAATTAACTCAAGAAAAATAATTTCTACTCCACTTAAACTTTTACTGGAGAAATATGAAACCTCCCAAGCAGCAACGCAATTCCACTCCATAAATAGTCGAAAAAATATAGGCTGTTAACTGAAACAAAACAGTTCTCTCTGTGAACAGAAATCTATACCAGCCTTCACATCAGAGACTCCGTAACATATTTTAAAACTAAAATATCCTAAGAATGTTTACAACAGAATTCGACAGCCAGCGGAGTGAGAAAGTGAGGGGATTTTAAGTAATTAACATTTCTTATACTGACGAAATATTTTTAGTCACCAAATCTTTCGTTTTTCAAAAGAATTCGAATGGTCTGATACTCAAGAGGGTCAGTTCAACACTTGATCCTCCTTATCCATTAACAGGACGAATCCAATTATCTTTTTGTAAAAAAAAAACCAAACCTCCTCTGAAATGGAACGATACATCTCTCAGGAATGCTATTAATTTCTTATTGCATATTACCAAGTTTTTTAAAGGGAAATTCCTCTAATTACTATACCACCTTTAAACATTTCTTATTGCTTCCATTGGTAATTCTCTTAATTGAGTGTATGATGATATAACGTAATTACAAAGTAATTGCAATGGCAACCTTACATTTAAATATTTCCTTTTATCCTTTTCTATTCTTATACAAATTATTTCATTTTAAAACTCCAATAACAGAAGGGGGAAGGAGGGCACAGGGGAAGTTTCGAAATTAATGGATTTTCCAACAGAGTTTTCTCTCTCTTTCTCTCTCTCTCTCTCAACAAACATTCATGGGCACATATAGTCCAACGGATAATTAATCTACAATAGGAATTGTACGATGGCCATCTACTTGAATTAACCCTATCACCAACACAGGCCAGTGAATAAGGAAATAAATCACTTGACTAGTAATGAATTTGAAACATAATTATCACAGAGATTAATATAAAAAGTTTTCAGTAACTAAAAAGTTGTAACAATGAACATTGCTATACACTCGAGGAAATTTCGTGAAATCAGTCAACACTAGAGATTCAAAATTGTCTTTCAGAACTTACAATGAAATTGTTTTGTGACAGTTTTTTATTCTTTGCTGCTGCAGGTTCTTTCATTTCAAGATTTCTGGGAACTGCACTTGCAAACAAAATTTGAAAATGTAGTAACCAAGGCGTTCAGCTACATAAATATTTCACGTTATTTGCCATGTCAGCGAGATCAGTAAAATGATACTCAACAAGTCACAGCCCTTGAAGACGGGAAATTTGGTTGAAAACTGGGAGCCTTACTGTTTGTCTAAAGCCAAGGGCAACAGCGAGCAAAAAAGCTGGCAGAATCCCAAACAACAGCAACAACTTGAGTAGGGTCCACATTTTATCCTACATGTTCACCGTTACACATTATCATTTAATAAGTAGGTGTAGAAGGCGACAGCTTCTGTTTAAATGTCGATTATTAACATCATTTCTGTGTGGTTATGATCAACATTATCACAGTTCTACTCTTCCTCATCATCATCATACTAGAACTAATTGCTGACCAGCAGACAATACCATCTAGCGGAAAGGAAACTGACCAGAATACGCTGCTGAGAGAGAGAGAGAGAGAGAGAGAGAGAGAGAGAGAGAGAGAGAGAGAGAGAGAGGCTGATAATAATGGATGACAAGAGCCTTCGAGGGCGACCCTCAAGCTAACAGCCACAGGCCATAGCAAGTGACGCACGCGTAGAAAGGAAAGAGGCCAGACTGTGAAAGGAGAGAGTAACAAGCGTTGTTGGGTGACAACGATCTTCCAGATTGTAACACAGATAGGCGACGAGTGTGGCAATCCTTGGGAATTGAAGTGCCAGAAATCTTCGTGAGAAAATGTTTATGGACGAACATACGAAAGATGGAGAGAAGTGTGTGTGTGTGTGTGTTTGGGCCGAGGGAGTGGGGTGTTGTTCTGCCGACAATGTGGTCAATACAAACATTATATGGTAAAAAATTGTAAAAACAGCTGACAAGTGATAAAACAATTATTCCTGGTGTACGTTTATATTTGTATTCTGGTTGTTTTTCGACCAAGTTCCCAAAACCTTATGTTGCGTTTTGATTGTATCTAGAAAGCGTTAATTGTCTTATGCCGTTGACATGAATGTTTTACACTTATTCTATTTTACATTTTATGAAAGCTACATATACTATACTTAAATCAAGAGAGACCGAGAGAGAGAGACAACTGGAGCAAAAAGCTAGTGCATGTTCCGATGCACATGCTGCATTGGATAAAGAGATGAAAAAAGTATTAATATCAAACACTAAGTTATGAATAAAAAATATTAATTTTTGAGAAACAAAATGTTGAGGAAAACGATTACTAAGTAATACTTATTACCACATCAAGAAAGGAATTTTCACTACAAGCACATACGTGTAAAACTATTGACAACTGGTAATAAAAACTAAATGAAGAAGACCGCATTTTTGTTAAAATACACTAACACACACCTACATAAACTCGTACATACATTCATACAGAGAGAGAGAGAGAGAGAGAGAGAGAGAGAGAGAGAGAGAGAGAGAGAGAGAGAGAGAGAGAGAGAGAGAGAGACCTTGAAGAGGTTGGACGCAGTATGCTTACAATTCCCTAATCGAAACCAAGGAAACTAACCACACCCCTACACACCTCCATCTTCTGCCTTTCTTTTTAATATTCATCTTAAGCATTTAGAGAGAGAAACATTTCTTATACTCTTGACCTAATACATTGCTTCCATATTTTTCGACATTATTTTTTTTTCCTATTTCATCGTACAATTTTCATCGTTAACAAAATCTCTCTCTCTCTCTCTCTCTCTCTCTCTCTCTCTCTCTCTCTCTCTCTCTCTCTCTCTTGACACCTTCCCATATCCTGTGGAAACAGTATCCTGCTTATGATGAAACTCAAAACCACTCGTGTAATTTCACACGGAAAAAAGGTTGGTTAATCTTCAGTTTCTACAACATAGATTTTGTCTTCATACTTTTCCGAGAACCTGCTAATGATATTTAGCACTTTGATAAGGCCGACGGAATCTGGATTTTTCACCGAGAACAAAATATTTAAAATTCATAGGCATAACTGGACTGTGAGATGGTATTAACCGCTTGCATCCGTCACTTATGTGGGATTGACAACAGGACTGTAATTACTTTATTTTGAAGGCAAATGTACATTTATAGAAGAGGCAGAGAAATTAATAAGTATGATTATGTACATAGGTTAAGAATGTGGTCTTAAAATGCAAGAAGCAAAAAGCAATAATTTGATTTATAACATGGTTAATATTAATACACAACCAGATACGGAAAGAATTCAAATTATGAAACAATTTAAACTTAACTGTCATAAAATTAACTGTTTCAGTAAACACTGAATACGGATTTTAAAATGGAAGCAAATTTTCCAAACATACGGCACCAGTAATTACCGAAAGTTGCAATGATGACGGGAAGAGTTTAAAGCAACGTGTTACATTATCTAGATTGCTGCATTCCACTGAATTCACAAACAGGTTATAATTTATAGATGATACCACTATATAACGAGACCCAAATTGTACCGCAACAGATGCACTAAAGGAGCGTCAACAGCTTCCACGAGTGACATGAAAACAAAGCTAAACGTTTCATGATACATCATGAGAGAAAAGGAAAATTTCCTTCTGAAAAGAATCAGTAATTTTAATATAACATTTGTAATGATACCGAAAACTATATCTACGAATTTTCATTATAAAGACATACGTTAAGAAAAACTGATATGATTTGGTATTTTGACATAAAAAAAAGGCTGTGTAAAACAGTCTATGCACCTTGATGCAGGACGCACTGTACCTCATCAGTAATCATTACAATTTCAGTTGTCAGCCAAATTATTATATTATTATTATTATTATTATTATTATTATTATTATTATTATTATTATTATTATTCCAAATCTACACAAAATCGTATGCAAATGCCACAGAAGACGTTTTTTCCGAAGCAAACTTCCACTTCATTTGATGCCCATATGTGAAAAGACAATAAGTGGATAGAGAGAGAGAGAGAGAGAGAGAGAGAGAGAGAGAGAGAGAGAGAGAGAGAGAGAGAGAGAGAGAGAGAGAGAGAGGATCTACTGCACCATTAAATTAATGGGTCGCTCGAACAGCCCATTTATTACCTAAAGCCCTGCGTGGCCTAAATGCAATATTTCCCGTAATAACAAGTGATGGGGAGAAGCCTCAAGGCTAATCCGTAACGGGTCGAACATTCACCATGAAATTGTTCAATATTTACCATCATCCTTTTGCTTCGCTTCTTCAGCTTTTTTTTTTTTTTTTTTTTTTTGAAGGGAAAGGTAGGTTGAGGCCTTCATACTGGAAACGCAGCTATCAGATTTATACCCCCGCGAAGGTAAATAGTTGAAAATCTCATTAAATTACACTGATAAGGTAAAATTTCACTGGAAGAACAAGTCTTCGGATTCACGAAGTAACGGCTCTTAATTCCAGTACGTCGAAGAATATCATAATGCAGAATTCAAGATTCTGGAGTCTGAATGTTGCTGTGTCGTGGCAGAGAGCCGTGAGCCACTGGAAGTGGGTCCTTCCATTTCAAGTGTCTTCAGGCAGCATTTTACGAAATTTGAATGTACATTAGTATCATGCCTTCTAGTTACGGAATTATAATTCTCTGAAAGTACGGAATTATAATTTTGTGTAAGTGCGAATTTACCGTTCCCTAAAATTTTGGAATTATCGTTCACTTCAAGAATACCGTTGCTATTCTCAGAATTAACGAATTATTCATATGATCCAAAGGAATAAAACTTACTTTGAAGACCAGCTCACAGACGAGAGAACCCATAGACAGAAAGACGGATAGATAGATACGCTCAAATGAAGAGACCAATTGCCTCGAACCTGATGACTCGACATATCATGCTCTTTCCTTACAAAAGTTCAAACGAAAGTCTGACTCCCTTTTCCTTTACCTACCCTCACCTACTTCATGTTCTCATTATCTGTTCGGTATCTTCAAAATCATATCTGCCTTTTTAACATCATTCAATATTTATGTTATTTTTTAAACCAAACGTAACGGTACTATTCTTTTCGACAAATAACACAGAGAGAGAGAGAGAGAGAGAGAGAGAGAGAGAGAGAGAGAGAGAGAGAGAGAGAGAGAGGACACATGTCCGTGAATAATAAAATAATTCGAGGGAATGAAAAGAAAGACCCAATTTATGAGCGAAACGTGAAAATGTCATTCATAAGAGCCACATGTGCAAGTGATCTCTTAGCCATTGGCATCCTTCGAAACAAAGACCACTCGAGACAACACCAAATGCGATGGCACAGGCAAGGGCCAAGTGAGGTCAATAAGATACGGAGCTAAGGTCACGAAAGGGAAGAGTATTCTCTCTCTCTCTCTCTCTCTCTCTCTCTCTCTCTCTCTCTCTCTCTCTCTCTCTCCACTTTAGAGTTAACTCTCTCTCTCATCCAGTTTTTTTTTTATTATATATACTCCCTAAATTCCTCATTGCTTTGGTCTCTCATAATTACCATCAACATCCCATGCTATGGACATCTCTCTGGAAACAACAGACATTTAATAAGCAAAACCATCATCTCTCTTCTTTAACAAACAGAGAAGACGCATTTACTATCACAAACCCTCTCTCTCTCTCTCTCTCTCTTTAATTTACGCGAGAATAGAATCCGTTAATCCAAGCGATCACTTCATTAAAAGAACGACTACGCTGAAACTGGTATTCAAATAAAAAAACAGACAGGTAAAAAAAAATGATATGATTAATACAGCACCTGTGTTCCGCAAATTGACAGAAAAAAATTGAGATCAAACCTGAAAGATGGAGAGCGAAAAAAAAATTACGCAAACACCTGTCTTCCCGTCGACCACATTCAGAGGGTTCCGTTAAAACTCGGCAGCTGTAAGATTGTATCTCTTGCTCTTGAAAGGAAGTAATCTGAAAGTTATGGGCATATAGATTCCAGGTTTACAGTTATGATAACTGGGTGGCAAAGGTTGGTATCGTGTGTGAAAACACACAAAGAGTGGGGAGGGGACATGATTTAATGATGATAGAATATTCAAAACAGAGCAGCAGTTGAATAATTGAGAGGTACAGTATGTTAAACTTGCCTTTTGATTTGTTGGACTAACGGTCGCTAAGATGTAATCCCTTTCGGCAATAATGAAAAGTATTTGTTCTTTTTCATATGTGGGCTTCCTTTTTCGTGGAAGCGTCCACCGCAAATTTAAGGCATTTTTGGTTTTCAAGTAAGAATAATCATGAAACACATTGCAGTAGCACTTCAAGATACTGATTGTTACGTAATGCCACCAGCGCGCTCTGAGTAACAATAAAACATTAGCTCCAAATTTTTGCCTTTCAAGTAAATATACGATTTTAGTAAGTGTTTTTTAGGGATAGAAAAAAACTGCTTCCAAAATATTGCCTTTCGCATGAAGAGCAGTTCTTGCTAAGAGTTTAAAAGTGACAATAAAAAACTGGTTCCAAAATATTGTTTTCCGATTGCAAAGGAAAACATAATAATTGAAAAACTCTACAATTCCCTTTTGCTATGTCATCTTTTCCTATATATTGGGAAACATGTTTACTTCATTTTCCTTTATCTAGCCCCTACCCTCCAACAAAGAAAGTTAATCATGTAGAAAATAATCGTCCCTTGTTCCTGAATTTCTACTGCTATGATGTCACTTCCCAGGCTGTTCGATTAAGACATTTCGGTTCGTTATATAATTCCTTTAGATTCCTGTGGCGTCCAGCCTTCACGTCCCGTGAATAGGAATGATCAAGGGATAATAAAAGCCTTTACTGGCGATTCATTTATCAAATTCCACTTTAATTGAGCGCTTTTGAGGATTTGTTTGGGTTCCAAGGTTGACCTCCATACACTATTACCCGTCCTCAAGGTCAACCTGTCTCACCTGGAGGGGATATTCTAGTCCAACGCGGCCTTGACTACACCACCTTGGATGCGTTTTTTATTTCATTCCTTTTATCTCCAAGACCATGACTCTGGTGCCTTGGGTCTTCTTCGTTCGTTTTCTTCCTGTGATTCTCACTACTTGTGTCCAGTTTCTCTCTTCTCTTTGCTTTCTCACGCTCTACTATTCGTTTTTTGGAGCATCGTCACCATTTTTCTCATTTTTTTATTATCCCGACTCATTATTTGAATCCATGTTTTATTCTTTACAGCTCTTTTGCTCTTCAATCCCAATCCACCGAAGCAATCATCAGTTTTTCTATCTTTTCGATTTCATCTTTGTTATCATTCTATTGCATTCCTCCTCTTCTTTCTGTTCATCTTTATTTTTACATCTAACGTCATGGAGCCTCACTCATATTTCTTTTTTTATTCCTTCTTCTCGACCCGACGCTTTCATGTCTCTCATGTTATTCTTCTCTTTCATCGTCACTGGCAAATCTGACTGATAATTCCAGCGAATTTGCCATCAGCGTCATTGCGGTTAATGATCTCTGTAACTGAGTGTTACTAAAAACTGAATATCCTCATCGGTGCTCTGGCCAGCTTAGCAGGAAGTGTTAATATTCAAGAGCTTCCTTCTGCAATAGTTATTATAAAATTTCTTTAGTCCTTTGCATTAATTTCTCTCTGATAGGTCATTGTTTATGAAACAGTTCTCATGATTATGTAAGTATATCTGATTTCAAGAATGCTAGATGATACACGACGTTAGGGAACTATTTTCCACTATCAAAATAATACCTCATATTTTGCATGTGATCTCAACTTTGACACTGCCAGTTGCTGCGATTGTTTTCTTCATGTTTGTGTCTGATTTCTAGAAGCAAGGGATCGTACTGGCATAAGGCCAGCTTATAATGAATACGTCAACATCTGGACCTTATAGTTCACCTTATAGATTAGACGTCAAAGTCACATGGAAGGACAGGGGATCCTGTCACAAAATCAGATCCCACAGACAGAAAAAAAAAAAAAAAATGTGTATAACAACTGCCCTAATCTTTGGCAATTTCCGAATTTGAGAATTTCAGTGTTAATACATCACAAGAGCGAAGACTACTCACAACGCACGTGTTTTTTCATCAAAATGTAATCCACGTACAAGCAAAAAGCTTTTCTTGGAAACTGCAAGAGTGTGACTCACCGATTCTGTTGATAAACATGGCTCTACAGTGCTGTGGAAAAACATCTCGTTAAGAAGCCTTGAAGAATCTCTCTCTCTCTCTCTCTACCTCTCTCACACACGCACACTCTCTTACTCACTCACACACACACACACACACACATTTTAGAGGGCAATAACATTACCTCTGGGAGCGAACGAAACAGTCCTGAAGCAAAAAGATTTATTGTAATTTTCCCTTTCTGGGAGAGAGGGCGTGACGCCATCTTCCAGGGCACCGCTGGGCATAAGAGGATTTTACTCTTCTTTATTTGCTTATCGGTACAGAACCACAAGGAGTAATCTTGTCTGCCCTTCTGCCCATCTGTCTGCCTCCAGTCAACCTATTGTCTTCCTCTGTCACCCCTGTCACACCGTCTTCACCCCACTGTCATTTCTCTGTCACCCTCACTGTCTTTTACATCACTGTTTTTCTCGTTTCATTTTTTCTTTAGTCGAATAAAGAAGTTTTTTACTCGTTTCTAGAACAAGTCCCAAAGTGAGAAGCTAACCATTTTTTGAAGTCTTGATAAACAAAAGAAATAGAAAAACATTAAAAAATATAAACATTCTGGATGTAACAACATTCTGGATTTAACAAAGTGATTCCCACAGAGCTACAGTCTAAGTTAACTCGAACCATTTTTTACAGATGGGATTTATCTCTCAGAAGTTTCGCAGCATTAGGCTATATACATTGTGGTTTTCAAGTTGAAAGAAGAAAAAAAAAGTAGATGAACATAAATATGAAACAACTAGAGATGGTAATTTTATCCTCATAAAGCATCAGAAGACAGAACAAGATTTTCTTTTATCAAGTCACAGCAACGCATAACGAAATGTAGTCTGGTTTTGGCTAAAGCGATGAAAAGTCAGTTGAAGGCATTGGCGAGATGCCGTCTGTTTAAAGATCTTCCTTTTGCCAGATTTTAATTCAAAAGACAATTCAAATTCCTTGACCAGGTTCTTCCCCAAGTTCCCTTTTCATGAGAGCTAACATACCACAAACAAATCTGATCCTCCCTGATGACGAGCTTCGAACAGCAAAGATATCTGATCTTCCTTCAACAGGCTCCGACACCGAAAACAAATCCCTCCTCCCTAACTGGCTTCTAACGCCACAAACAATTCTAATCTTCCAGAACTCTCTTCTGATGCCACAAACAATTGGACTTTGCATCAGGTTGATCTTATCACTATCACTAACATATCTATCTAATATCATTCAACCTGGATTCAGCACCAGAACTAAACCTAATCTTTCATACAGAATAAAGTATAGCAAATTCTAACGTTTTTATGTTGCATCCGAATATCGCAAAGAACAATAAACATTCTAAATCACCTTTACTAGTGCAAAACGTCCTCTTGTCCGAGTTTGGACACTTCAAACCTCAGTCACCACCAGTACTACTACTATTTTTAGTAAGTTTATCAATTCAATCAACAGAACTGTCGCAATACCAAAAATAAGTGTGTGCAAAGTGACAGTATCCACATCAATCCTATCGCAATAGAGTACCTGTGGAGGTTTGGTAAGAGGCATTAACTCCTGGAGGCCTCATCTTGCGGGCCGTGTCGCAAGAGCAAAGCCACTATAAGCCCGGATGACCACATGGCAGTAACCTTGCATAAGGATGTTGAAACTTTTCTTATTATTTTTTTCCGACGAAAATATTGATTGGTTCGAGGTAAACAGAAGATAAGGGGTAAGAAAGAACAGTTATTAGGCTTAATAATTCTATTGAGTGCTATAACTTTAAGTTATCAATATATTGTGGCCCTGTCGTATGGGTGAGTCTTCACTTACTAAAGATATAATTTCGAATATACAATTTAATCGTTCTGGAAAAGTTCCATCTAGATGCGTCGACTTTCCTTATTTAATATGATGAAAATTGATGATCATTTATTTATTTAATGTATTTACCAAGGGAAACGTGATCTGTTAAGGTTTGGTATTGACGCCATTCTTCTATTAGCGAGCTTAGAATCTTAGATCATTATAAGAAGATATCAGTACGGACAAATTTATCGCCAATAATAATAATAATAATAATAATAATAATAATAATAATAATAATAATAATAATAATAATAATAATAATAATAATAATAATAATAATAATAATAATAATAATGCAAAAACTTCACAAGGAAGCAAATAAAAAATGGAAAAATTCGTATAATGCACAGCGAGTATTTGTAAAACAAATAGCCACTGTTGAAAATACATGTTTTTAGCTTTGATTATTGTCTTCCACTACAAGAAAAGTAAATATAAAAGAATTTTATTTATTTAATAACCATAAGGGTAAAGTAAAGATTTTCCCTTCAGATATGCCTTGAAAATTCTTACTTCATGCATCGTGATGATGCAAATTATATCATGATTCAACACGTTGTTCAAGGTAAATTGATGCGTTGGAGATGTCTGTCTAGCGAAGCCTTTGCTGACAGGATCTCATAAAATAACAAAGAACAACTTTGACATTACTTCATACACACTGTCATTCCACAGATAAGTCTGTGATTCTTAAGTTTACGGGCCAACGTCTCTCACAACTTACGGTCTCATATTTCGGAGTGTCATGACATTTTTATAACACTGCTCTTCGCATTTGCATCGTAAGTTTGGGTTTATTTTAATTGAAGATAAACTAAATCACACTACCTCATTCATTTATCCTCTGCGCGAACTTGAAAAGTTTGCTGAACTGGATTTTTTGTTTTGTTTTTTCGTGTTATGTTTTCCAAAAGACCTTTGCTACCGACGGGGCGTTGATATGTGCTTCCAGTTGCTTCTCAATGCTTTCTTAAGTTCCCTTAGGGTCCCTTTCCCAAGCTGTCCGTAATTTTTTCAAGCTGAAGTAGCTAACCTAATGGCATTACTGCCTCACACTCCAAAAAAAAATTACCTCTGTACTTAAATATTTAATTTTAATATCACCCTCTTTTGATAGGGGATATATATATATATATATATATATATATATATGTAATATAAATATATATATTTTTCACATATATGTATATATATACATATATATATTCATATGTAATGTGTATATGAATATGTATATAAAATATATATATACATATACAGTATACATATATGTATACATATACATATAGATATATACATGTACATTTACATATATGTATATATAAAACTAAAGAAAACATGTATATGCACATACTCAATTATAAATATATATTTGTATATATTCGTATAAGTATGCATATATATATATATATATATATATATATATATATATATATATATATATATATATATATATATATATATATACATATATATATTCATATGTAGTGTATATGAATATGTATATGTATATACAATATATATATACAGTATACATATATGTATACATATACATATAGATATATACATGTACATTTACATATGTATATGTATATATAAAACTAAAGAAAACATATGTATATGCACATACTCAGATTATAAATATATATTTGTATATATATGTATAAGTATGCATATATATATATATAGTATACATATATATATATGCATACTTATACATATATATACAAATATATATTTATAATCTGAGTATGTGCATATACATATGTTTTCTTTAGTTTTGATTAGATCTCTTTACTTCTTTTTTATTACCAACTCATCTGACCGTCTGGAACGTAATCCGATTTAGTTTGGGAATCGTGGTTGGGCAATAATTAAGATAACCTGAAGTGGTGTTTTGTGAGATGGAAGGAAAAAATTGGCTACGAACCTGATGCGTTGAGACCAATAAAGAGGACTCCAGCAAAACGAGATTCCACCTCAAATCATTCCGATTTCTCCCACGGTGGCTTAAGTGATGCACCATCACAATGCTGAGATGAGGATTGCTTTGTGAAGTCATTGCACAGTGATGTCATCAAACCGTTCTCCCTCTCGACAGATGCTGTATTTGCGTTTGCAAATGCTAGTCTGTGCTCCCGCAAACTGAATATTAGTTTTAAGGAACGCATCATGTGTTTGTTTTTCCGTTTTTTTCTTTCAGAGTTTATGCTTGAGATCCCTGCACTGCGAGCTTTTACAGTGCTTTTGGTAATTCATGCTGGTTTGTTTTGAAAGGCATGAAAGCATTAGTGGTGAAAGCGTCAGCATACGTTTTGTCCAATTGCTGTATAAAACCGTTACAATAAAAAATGATATTTATATTAAAAATTCTAATTTCACCGTGAGGAATTTAAGCAGCTTCAACAATGCCAATATGTGAAAGAAAAGCACCAGAAGAGCAACATGGAAAAATAGAGATGGAATGGCAAATAAATATAATACAGTCCACAAACCCATCATAAAAGAATGTTTATCTTTTCTTTCTTAAACGGTTGTTTATCATTCTCTCAAGAATCACTGTCAAGAAATGTGAACCCAGTTTTATTCAATTTGATAAATTATTTCTGAAGTACTTTTCTGTCCTTGACATTTTATTTTGCTTAGTGCTAAGGATAAATGTACAGACGATGTCCTTCAGGTCAATACAACTGCCACTCTAGAGACTACATCCCTCCTTTGCGATCGATCTCCAGATTAAACGGATTAACTTGAGGAGTCACTTTTTGGCATTCGTTCAGTTCTTCGATACCTGCAATCTATGGCCCATTTCCATAGCTATTTCTCTTCTACGTCAAAATATAACGAGTGGCTCATGGGCCACAGTGCTTACTTGAGCCACCCTGCTGCACTTTCAAGTAAATTATTCAGATTTTTTATATGTATTTCAATGCACAACTTTGACCCCTTGTGTTATTATCTACACACGCTGGAA
The DNA here is from genome assembly GCF_040412425.1 of Macrobrachium rosenbergii. Classification (NCBI taxonomy): domain Eukaryota; kingdom Metazoa; phylum Arthropoda; class Malacostraca; order Decapoda; family Palaemonidae; genus Macrobrachium; species Macrobrachium rosenbergii. The sequence goes on along the minus strand of NC_089754.1, from coordinate 8,216,139 downwards.
TTTACCCTTTTATAAGGACGACTGCATACTAATTTGGCAAACTGTTCATGAGACAGAGATTTAACTTTTTTTTTTTAAACCATTTAACTTTTTCTTCATATATTTCAAATTAAACAATTATTATGGCCATAGGATGGGCTGCACGTTTAGTTACTGCTGGCCCAGTAGTACCAGAGATTTTGAAATGATCCCACTTAACTTTCACTATTTCTTCATGATCTTGCTCTGGAAGGAGACGTGGCGGGCCATTTAAACAAATTTTTGCCCCTTCAACTCCGGGATGACTAAAGTTTGGCCGAAATAGATCCAGTGATGTTGAAGGAGTCTAAAACTTTAAAAGTTTACACCACACTACGTTCGGGGGAGCTCAAACGCTTTCAGCTCATGTACCCCACATTAAAGGATTTGATTTTCACTATTGGCAAATAGTTTAAGAAAAAGTAATTCTGTTTCTTTAGTATCACTATCTTCATTTCGTAAAAAGTCGGACAGCAATACTCTTACGTTTTCAAATGTTTATTCCTTTCTATCAATGTTAGCCGTTTCAGCAATTTGGCAAAAAGGTCAACGGCCCAAACATTGCTGAAGGGCAATGGGGTTTGCGCTCGGGGTTGATATCTCGCGAGAGAGAGAGAGAGAGAGAGAGAGAGAGAGAGAGAGAGAGAGAGAGAGAGAGAGAGAGAGAGAGCGCATTTGTCCAGTGGTCTCTTGTTCTCTGCAGGTTTCCATAGATCATATCACGACGTGAGTGTGTTTTCAGCGGCCTTTAAAATCCACTTGCAGAGACCAAGTGCTTACACAAGTCGAAGTGAATTACCACGGATGTTTGTAAACGTGTCGGAACGTGGATGCATAAGCATGTCGGTGTCTGTGTGCATATGCCACTCCATATAAAGCGCTGTTTGCCGACCGCCGACATAAACAATAGACGAATTGATGGCTGTAATGACCTTATTGGAGTATCGAGTTGTTCATCACCTGCTGTTACTTCCACATCTCTCTCTCTCTCTCTCTCTCTCTCTCTCTCTCTCTCTCTCTCTACACACACACACACACACATATATAATATATATATATATAATATATATATATATATAAATGTGTGTATATAGGTCTATATATTATATTATATATATATACACACATATATATTGTGTGTGTATATATATATATATATATATATATATATATATATATATATATATATATATATATATATATATATATATATATACACGTGTATATATCTTGTGCATCTGTGGTTGATTTTTATGAATATTGTTTCATGTAAAGACTTTATTTATAAAGCTCAGCCTACTTTTGATTTTCATAGTAAATATTTTTTTCTTGCTTCGATAAATTTGGCCTCTGTAATGCCAGCACACATCAACCAACCAGTAAATAAATTCTCTCTCTCTCTCTCTCTCTCTCTCTCTCTCTCTCCTCTCTCTCTCGCCAGCTGGCTGTTGGCTCTTCAAACTCATTACTAACCACTTTAAATGTCCATGTGTCTCGAAGATGAGCAAGTCAGTATAATTAGTACAAATGATTACAGGGCAATTACCTACCGAAATGGTAATTAGCATGACTGTTAGTGATCCGAAAATGATCTTGAATACTTGTATAACATCAAATGCCGCTTTCCAGTTTTGATGCTTTTGCCTCTCTTTTAGCAGCAAAGCCAATAATAATAATAATAATAATAATAATAATAATAATAAAGCCAATGTTCAACGAATAAAATTTTGCATGGCAAGTGAATCTGAAATTCGCTGAAATATTTCCAAATGGACATCCGGAGGAAAATGCTTGATATTACTTAAATATGACCTTAAACAGCCTGAGAAAAAGTGCTATTAAATTTCTAAAGTTATAAAAAAAACGTATATTACACACCCGAATTATGTATAACATAACACATGCACATACACATACAGTATGTATGTATGTATATATATATACATACAGTATAATCAAATGTGATCTATTCTAAAGTTACCGGACCATTATTTCACATCACGATAAGCAACATCACCATGATGAGAAAACTCAATATTAGATGTAAAGAAGGATCCTTCAAGAAAAACAAAATGACAAACAACTCTGGAGACGGCTTGAAGACCTTCGATATCCCGACTCAAGTCGACAGATGGCGTCCAAGTGCTTCTTCCGCTAAGGCAAATTTGATCGATGCTCAACTGGAGACGACAAATGCAATAACCACAGCACTTCACTTCCCAAACAATCAGTATCAGGAAGGAAGCTGATATGTCGTTATTCGTTGTTTGTTTTCGGTATTCTCTTTCGCGCATTTGGTCATTTCATGTTGAGGAAAATGATTCATTCCGAGGAAAACTGCCTTTTTGAGTTAATGGTCTTTTAGGCCATTTCCATGTGCATCTTTGTTCGTTTTAAATAATAACAATAAAAAATTTGACAAATACATAAACGAACAGCTGGCCCTAAGATAAGCTTCCCGTTAGCTGTACTTGGGATCTTTAGGAAATGCCTGACTAACAAATCTTGTGGCTCAAACGCGGAAATGACAATTCAACTTCAACTCTGTGAGTTTAAGAGTCATTCCATATACAGTATCTTCATAGGCTAGGAATGATGAATAATAATATGATAATTCTACACATATGTAATTGTAATAACCGCACTGCCCTCTTGTATACTTCTATAATAAAAATCAAATAACTTCAATCTAGAAATTTTTTATTTCTGTGCTCATACTGTCATAAGACGTTAACAGGAGAGTGTCTCCCGAGTTTTGGGGTTGAGCACCTTTCCGGACCTCAGACCAAGGTATATATAGTCTAAATACTTACATGTTATTGGCCAGCGGTGAAAGAGGCTGCTTCTTCACAGACTGTTGTTGTTACACAAAGAAAAAATATCGATACACATCGCATTTTATTGTGTATAGATGCCACAATTCAATGATCATCATTTAATAGCTACAAGTACCAAAGAAACATGAAGTCCTCATAATTGATTAGGTTGAGCATAGTCCGAAAAACCGTACAAAAAAGACCAAGAGGCTGACTATGTACTAGTCTCTTCTGCAATGATCTAACAACAATGGTGTTTTATCAAGGGCTGCAGAATATAATATGGCAATTCTAGTTCTTGAATTGTAGCGTTCTATAGTATAAGATAACATCTCAGAAGCATCTTTTCATTAACTCATTATTTATTTATATTCCTGGAAACGGATCTCTCTACAGAATTATTTTCTAAACGAATAGCAACGTCATCTTAAGCAGAGACTAAACTATGTAGCAGATTTAATGACACATCGAATAATCGATTAAAGGCAAAAACATTAATTAAAACATTCCAAGTCTACAATATCAGTCGCATGCATTCCTTTCAAAGTTAAAGCTTCGAAAGGAATGACTGCAGAGCAAATACTCAAAAGTGCAGATGAATGCCAACTGATATTATATATATATATATATATATATATATATATATATATATATATATATATATATATATATATATATATATATATATATATATATATATATATATATATATATATATATTTATATTTAATATATACTGTATAATATATATATATATATATACATTATATATATAAACAGAATTCACATACACGAACACTTATCAAATATATTATTTATATACAATGTAAATAAAAATATCCTTCACAATCGAATTCATTTTAATGTTCAGCAAAAGAAAGATTTAAATATGCTCCAAAAATAATCAGCACCACAGATTTCGGTGCAACTACTATTATTAGTATTATTCAGAAGATGAAACCTATTCATATGGAATAAGCCCACAGGGGCCATTAAGTTGAAATTCAAGCTTCCAAAGAATATGGTGTTTATTAGGAAGTAAGAGAAACTAACGGCGAATTCTGTAAACAAAGGATTAATTGCGCGATAATCGAAACAAAATTAAAATGTGAGGTGAGTAAAATAAGAAAATGAAACACTGGAACGAACAAGACAAATATCGAGTCAAAGTAATTCCATTTGACCTATTCCTCCTGTTCAGGAACGGATTTAATGACTTAACTGTCCTGGGCAATAAAGCTATTTACCTTCTAATCACTCCATCCTCCTCTACGCACCGTAAGGGGTGTCAACAGAAAAAGACAATAAAACAACAAACGAATGAAAGAGCCCTTTTTAGGGTCCTCTCCAACGGTCGGTTTTTTTTTAGTTAAATAGATTTAAATTTATATTTCTTTCTCGTCTCATTAGTTGACAGCAATTACTAGGTGTCTCTCTCTCTCTCTCTCTCTCTCTCTCTCTCTCTCTCTCTCTCTCTCTCTCTCTCTCTCTCTCTCCACATACAAACACACCTGTTTCACATAAAGAAATTTATCCTTAGAAGTTTCTGTATATTATCTACCTTGTATGGCTAGTAATTTTTTTTAATCTGAAGTCAGATGAAAAGCACTTCAGGTAAATAAAAGGCAATTGAGGAGGACGATGAAGATGAAGAAATGCTCGATGTATGTACTGAGATGAAAGTGCACCAGGCACTGAAAGGGGATATCTGGAATTCTCAGGAAGAGCGCCTTGAATTTGAGTCGAATCGTGACTGGTCAAAAAAGTAGTACAAATCGTCTGAGGAATTGTTATCCAAATGAACGAGACAATATGGATAATTAGAGGAATAAATATAATCATAAAATAAAGAGTGCCAGATATTCAACAAGGAGGGACTCGTCACGTGACAATCTCCTACTTGTCTTAGGATTTCTGTCTGTGCTGCAAAGTCGTTTACATTTTCTTCTTTAGATGAGCGCAATCATACTGTCACACGTATTTCCTCGATCGATACTTCCCTTTCTTCCCTTGTAAGTGACGTAATGGTCGGCAGTTCATGGTCAGCTAGTTGCTCCTGGAGGTGGTGGTTCTCTCATTCCCCAAAATAACGTCATCCGACACACTTCGACCTTCATCCTTCTTGCCCCGCCACTAACCCTTTCGCCACTTACCCTTCCCCCTCCTCTGAAACCAAATCCCCGACCGCAGTCCTCCCCCACCCCATTAAATGAGCAGCTTGCAATGCTTGTCCTTGCTGCTGACAACGTACACTGAAAAGGGTTTGCAGCCAAACAGAAACACGCAACGTTGATGTTCCCGAGAGGCTTTGTATTCTTCATAGACGTTTCGAGCACCAGTAGGTTATCATTTCCTCAACGCATAACAACAAATAAAAAATGCAGAGTCGAACGCATAATCAAAGCGACCGAAAATAGATCTATATACCTATAGATGGTCTCGGTATAATGCTGTATGAGCCGCGGTCCATGAAACTTTCAGCCGGCCGTGGTGGCCTGTGTTGTTGGGTTGCCAAAAGCAAGGTTATGGCTAATTTTAACCTTAAATAAAATAAAATAAAAAATATATACTTAGGCCAGAGGGCTGCAATTTGGTATGATTGATGATTGGAGGGTGGATGATCAACATACCAATTTGCAGCCCTCTAGCCTCAGTGTTTTTATGATCTGAGGGCGGACAGAAAAAAGTGCGGACGGACAGGGAAAGCCGGCACAATAGTTTTCTTATCAGAAAACTAAAACGTGGAAAAATAGCCTCTACTATATATTAATACGCAACAATATAAGAGCGGACTTTATGAGAAAGGAACCCCGACCATAAAAAAATATGATGACTATGTAAATATGCATATTGAACAATTATGAGCGATCCTACGGGACAAATGAACGACTCTAAAAATGCCAATGGGAAAATTTGTGATTCGTCTGATATTGCTAAACCAACTAAATATACTATACGAAGGTTGTGGAAACACATCCTTACTCTGGTGTGTTAGTAAAATTC
>NC_089754.1:8150302-8205302 GCF_040412425.1 Macrobrachium rosenbergii | reverse complement strand
AACGCCACACACCTTTCAAGTTTCATTTCAGTATTAAATCTATAGAATGACTGACCAAAACCACCAGACAATCCAGATATATGGATCATAAACGCATCGGACCACAAGAAAATAATCATAATACCAAATCTTTCTTAAACCACACTCCAACTTATTCGGCTACGTACTTATGTTCAGAAACTCCAAGAGGAAAAGTTGTTTGAAGAGCATCACATATTAAAACTATAACGAAAATGTTTTGTAGAGAGAAAAGTGAAACCAAAATATTCACCAAAACAAATGGAAGTTGACCTTTAGTTTAACCTCGCGGGAGCTCTACAAACACTTTCGCTCCCAAAGACATGATGATGATCGTGAAGAACGTCTCAGAATAACGACATACGAAGCTCATCAGTTGATAGGATCAGCTTGGATCATGCTCATTCTACCCTGACATTGTTCACTGAGGCTTCCTCGTATCTTTGTTTAATTGGCCTCCACATCGACCCTGAGTCTTCTCAACGACTCAAAATAACGTCATCAACAAAGCAACATCCGTATCAGTTTGTCAGAGCTTTGGATTCTCATTTGTAATCAGTCAGCCGATCAATCAGTGTCTCTCTCTCTCTCTCTCTCTCTCTCTCTCTCTCTCTCTCTCTCTCTCTCAGAACGTTCAACAGGATACCAAGAGTATTTTCCTCTCTCAATATATACATAAACACACACACACACACACACACACACACACACACACACACACACATATATATATATATATATATATATATATATATATATATATATATATATATATATATATATATATATATATATATATATATATATACTTATCGTTAAAAAACTTTCATTTTCACACATACACAGTAAGACTGAACGTTACCTTAGCTATGTTTGAGAATTCATGTGAAGATTATTATGCTCCAATGCATTCTTCTTTATGTCGTATGGTTGTTCCTTTTTCCTCGTAAGTTATTGGTATAGAGAGCACATCTTTATCTTTTCATTGTCTTTACATAGCTTGTTATTCATATTCGACTTGACAACACCTGCAAGCAACAGTGTTACTGGAATATATAATCCATATACATAAAATGAAGGAAATCTCATTGACACCCAGAATTAAAATATCGATTATTACTATAATTATGATTGCAGGAATAACTGAAATACATTTATATATACACATATATATACATACATATACTTGCAAACAAAAGTCCATATATATATAGACATATTAACAAGTGAAATAACAGACTTCACCAGAAGCTGAGAAAGTAGAATAAGGAACAGGTACAGTGACGAGTAAAGGCTGAAAACGCAACGAAGAAAAGAAGAGTAAAGAAAAACGAACAAGCAAGGAGAAAGAGAATTTGCAGCCTGTTACAAAACGCTGAGTTTATTCCCGGATGGATCGGGTTTTATGACTACCCTCCAGTCACAGTGTCAGTAAAGCTCTTCTCCTCTTCATGCCCTTTGGCGAAGGGATACCAAATATGCTACTTGGTGCTACTTGAAAAAGTAACTGATCATTACTTAGAGCCTTATCATCGTATGCTTTTGTCGACAAAAGCTGCAAATTTGTTTCCTGTTTGCTTCAAAAATATAATTTAATAATAAAAGTATGAAAGAAGATTAAAGATGATGTAACCACACTCGCGGTTGTTATATTTGTCAGTAGAGGTTATAAAAATCCTTGCCTTGTTTTGCTGCTTTCAATATTTTTAAATACTCACAAGGACCAAGCTTAAAAGACCTATAACTACAAAGAAAGCTTCCACAGAATAGAATGCTTTTAATGTACGTGGAAAAAAGAGAAAATAAACGTAATAGGTAATCAAATGATCACGTAAAATACCAACACAAGGAAAACTCAAGGCAATGATTCACAAAACTTCAAATTAGCAACGGTTCCTTTTGAAATTGCGCGCACCAAAATATCTTTCCTATCGTATAAAAACGTTAGAGAGAAATGCCCCCGTCTCATAATGACACATGACTGTCATGTTCCCCTTGGCTTCGAGCCTTTGGCAAAATGATGGCTGCGGAATGATTTTCTGGGGTTACCTTTGGCTGTTTGTCTGGTGGAGGGCATTGCCTCCTCTCTGTTTGCATTGTCTGGAAATACAACTCACCGATCAAGTGATATGACAAGAGGAAAGAATTCCAGCAAGGATTTACCACGTCAACATATTTCTGGAGGAAATGGCAAGAAATGGACGGATCTCTTCAAAGAGAATTATGCAACATGAGTTATCCATTATTTTCTTCATTTGCATCTTTCAGTTATTTTACAGTACATCTCATGTCCAAAAGTTCATTTGCTTTTTTTCGCAAGCCTTCCCTTAGAAACCAAGAGGTGCACCTACAGGCAAACACAACGAGGACTTGAAATCCGCGTTTCAGAATCCTCCACAGCAGATGCTCAGGACCACAAACCAGAGGCAACCACAAAATAAAAAAAATGATCACAAATAATAAGTAAATTAAGCGACAGCAAGGAGATGCAGTCACTCTTTCACATTGCTAAACTCAACCCTAAGCTCTTCTAAAGATGGAGCAATGCCCCAGGAGTAAAGTTTGATGGGAATTCATGGCAATTTACAGAATTCCATCTCTCTCCTGCAACGCTAAAGCAAATAAAAATGCTGTCTTCTAAGGAAAACAGCGTAATAAAAAATGTAATTGCATAACTGAATCACTAAAAGTTCATGCCTTCCTTTTACAAAATTCTCTTAGTGTAGGAGGGATGCAAGAGCATACAGTCGGCAGGTTTCTTTTATATGAGACATATGGCACACATACCATGGCCCAAGGCACAAAGCAGATGGTAGTTGGTTAGGTTAACAGTGGGATGTCTGGAAACAAATCGGCAACTACAAAGTAGGAGGCGATTTTTGCTTTCAACCTTGAAATAAAAACAAATAAAAAAAATCCTCACGAATGCCATTTTGAAATAGCCTGAGAAGGTGAGAATATATAGCACTTATATGTCTTTAATTCTTGAGAAACTATGTTTATGTTGACAACCTACAAGACAGATCACTGAGAGTTTAGAGAGAGAGAGAGAGAGAGAGAGAGAGAGAGAGAGAGAGAGAGAGAGAGAGAGAGAGAGTTAATGGAATTATAACTGCAGTTTCCAAAGAGGTGGAGTGGGAGAGATTTTATCCGATGAATAGCTAAAGAATTTATGACAGTGTTTAACCGCGAATTTTCGAGTTTTCAATTCCGATGATTATTGTTGTAATAAAAGGAAAGATGGATTTCGCTTACCAATGACGCTACTCTAACGGAAACCAAATCATAACCTTTACGATGAGAATAACAACAAGCAACTGCAGTGACCCCTGTCATTTTCCTTTCCACTTTTCCCCTCTTCCGCTGTCACAGTGACGAAAGGTGACGAAACTTCTGTCGCTCGGGGCCACTTTGATAATGGAGAAAGGTTCCGATGGAAACCGCATTCAACATTTTCTTTTCCTCATCCACATCCCTGGAATTGACACGAACTGTCGCCATTTCCCCGTTATTCTGTCTCCATATCACTCTGCGTCACTGTAATATATTTTGTTCACTTTGAACATGCTCGTCTCTTTTCACCATGCTCCTTTCCCCTCAGTTGGGTAAACAGATGGATCCAAACACCGAATTTCTCTATAATAAAATGCAACATACATCCATGTGTTTATTTTTTTGTATTTCAGACCACGATAATCTACGAGTGATACACGACATGTTAAAAGTTGCCGTCGCCCAGTCCGATGCCAGCCTCTCAAACCAACAGTCCCTACATGGGAAGGCAGACTGAAGATGCCTCGGTCTCAGCTCCAGCAGGGTTTGTCACTACTTAGACAACTGTCTTGCACGCTCGACCCTTTCTCTATATCCCCATCATTTTCGGTATAGGTAGACTAGTAGTTACTTACAAAACGTGGAAGTTCATAGATTTTCTATTCCTTATTCATTTACATCCATATATGAATAGTAATAAAAATCAGCAAACAGAAATCCGAAAATAACGTCAGACGAGGACAAAACACTTATATTTCTAAGGTTAGCGTGCTTTTTTGAAGCAGGCTGTACTTCGTGATAACTACTGATAAGCCCTTCTGCAAGAAGACAAAAATTTTTGCAGAAACTGCGTCAGAAGAAAAATGTTGAAATATAAAAGATTAAATAACTAAAAATAGTCACAAAATCTAAGCAATAATAAATCAATAGTTTCTGCAAGCACCGAATCAAAATCAATGAGGGAAGGAATCAAGGCACCAAAGCTATTGTCAATGAGGGAAATTTAGATAAATAAAGTTCATAAAAGACAAGAGAACGAACACTCACGCCCTCGGTCTTCCCATGTCGAACCACCAGGCGAGGTACAAACCTGTAAATAAGAATGAAATCATTAGAAATTAAAATCTGAATTGCTAGTATTACATGACAACATCCGCTTACCAGGAAAATGAGCGACTGATTTAGGTTTCCGTTCACCTAAAGAAGCCAGATTCTAGACCAGTCATTTGGAACAACTGGATTAACAATGGTATTGATAATGGTAATCAGTCATAACTCATGCTTTTGTTAAAAATACTGAATTATCGTACTTTTTATTGTTATTGCCAATAGTTTAAAATTGACGAAATACTTGGGGGTCCTTCATAAAAAGAATTACGCCATTTATTCCTGCTCTTTTTTCCTGTTAGTTACGAAGTAACACGTGAGAAAGAATATAAAAAGTTGTGCACCAAAAAAGTAAAAGCAAGCAGACGAGTTTGAAAGGTTCAAGCTATAAACAGACATGTGTCTGTCTACAAACAAACGTACATACTAGTAACTGAATGATATCACCCATTTACATATATATATAAATAAATATATATAATATATATTTATATATATATATATATATATATATATATATATAAATAAACTCACTTTACATATATATACAGTATATATATATATACATATATATAAACGTGATTTATACCATAAATAGAAAACCAAGATTGAATGATTGCTTTCTGTAACCCGGCGTCATAAACCTTATAATCATAGAAAACAAAGTAACTGTGCGTGTGTAAGGAAAAGCACAAATTTACTTGTGCTTCAGCGAGACACGAACGAGATCAGGAGAAAAGGCTGAGCAGTAAATTAAGATGAAAAAAGAAAAAGAATCAGAAGCGCCAAGAGCCAACGGCATCATGAAAGGGGAGGTCAACTGGGAAACCTGGTTAACGGTCTACTTCGTGACCGGTGAATTGGCCGTTAAGGGCACCTCGGGTAACCCTCAGGGCACTAACGGGCAATTAATCCGTCTTAAGGGATCAATTTCTATCAAAAGATTTGGTTAAGTGACATCACAAGTCAGTTAATCGGAGAAGAAAGGCTTATCTAAAATGGAATAACCAAAAAAATAATAATCAGATACTCTTGACTTCTCAGTAAAGAAATCTGCCTTCATTTGAATGACGCGGTGAATACACAAAAGTTTTTTTTTTCCGGCCTTGCTATGTCTGTAATGCAATGAATTTCGCCAACTGTTTACCCAACGACTGCATTCAGTTGACTGATATATGTAGGTCTGATAAAAATATATATATATGCGGAATGATTCGGGAGTCTTGATAGCGGTGTTACCTGACTATTGATTTATTATTTTTTTTTATTAAAAATGACTTTCATGAACATGAAATTTAGATATAACCAATATTGATAAATTTACTGGTATTTTTAAACTTGGCTCTAAATTGAGACACACCGGGCTGCAGAAAGCCACTGAGAGATCAAGCAAGCACGTTCATGGCCCGGCTAAATGAAACATGGTTCATGAGAATAGGGAATTGAGAAAGCTTGCAGTCTTCGATTCTCTTCGAGGTCCAGCAACGGAAATTAAGTGAACGCTTGTAGTCTTCGACTCCCTTTCGCCTTTCACTGATTTAATTGACCATTGGATTCAAGTGACAAGAATGAAAAGGCTGACGTATGTTACCAAATCTCGTTGAAATCCTCTTCGAATATATTGTCATGAAACAAGTATGTATTTTGGGAATGAAACTGTTCGCGGATTTCAATAAATAATGCGTTAGAAAACAGACCGGATTTGAAGTATGTTCTACGATCTCTGATACTACTGAAGCAAAGATTACAATGAGTAATAATCCTTCATCATTTATTGCTGTTATTATAGTTATCAGAGTAATAGCAGCAGTAGTATGTGCAACAGCTGCATGAGCAGCAGCATATAAAAGCAAAAAACTGCGCATGTGTTGCTGAACAGCCGATGAACTTCAATTACCCAATGCCTGCGAAGAAGAAGAAGAAGAAGAAGAAGAAGAAGAAGAAGGGGGCTATCGCGGAAACGTTGATCGATAGGCCATGCAATGTCATTCACATAACATCGGGAATGAACTTCGCTTCACCGATTGATGGTGGCGAATGGCAACAGGTCATGGTGCATCAGAGCAAACATTTACTCTAGCGGTTTCCATCATTATCTTTTCCTCTTCTTTTTTGCTATTCTTTTATTCCTTTCATTTATTCAAACGCTTATTTGCTTTCTTTTGGTAAGATGGAGTTCCTCTCTTTTGGTTATCGCAAACTTTTACACTTTCATACGATAATTCCCAGTTTTGATCAGATTTTTCTTTTTATTTATTTAATTATCGCGGTAAAATAGAAGATTCTTTATAGGCATTGCCTATTAAATCCTCATCTTCCACTCTTAGAAATAAATTCGTGAAATAAAATCCGTTCTGGGCAAACATTCTTCCTTCTGTTTGCAATTATTTTTCGAGTGGGGACGTGGAACAGGATTCTGTTGATTTTCTCGTGTGGGAAGACGGAAGAGTCAACGGGCTTTGATTGGAAAGCAAAGTACTTCACCTGGGAAAGTCTCTCGATATTTTGCACAGTCACTTAACAAATGTTCCTTTTTCTTTTCTTTTTTTCTGGCTCGTCTACTTCCTCCTCTTTCTGAGCGTCATGTCAAAGTTCACAGTCTCGTTGAACTGGGATCATACGGACTTTATTTTGGGCTCCAACTCGGACGGAAATTGCTTACGGGATCCTCCCAGGGATTAGTCGTCCGGGTGACGCGGCGGGGAGGAGGCATTGTTTTCTCCCAAACGCTCATACACACACATGCATTATATATATATATATATATATATATATATATATATATATATATATATATATATATATATATATATATATATATATAATATATATACATACATATATATATAATATATATATACATACATATATATATGTATATACACAAATATATATATATATATATATATGATATATATATATATATATATATATATATATATATATATATATATATATATATATATATATATATATATATATATTCATTGGCTATTCAGCATATATATATTATATGCTGCTGCTCAAGCAGCTGTTGCATAAATACTCTGATAACTATAATAACATAAATGATGAAGGATTATTACTCATTGTAATATTTGCTTCAAGTATATATAACATACTTCCAATCTGGTCTATTTTCTAATGCATTACTTACTGAAATCATAACAGTTTCATTCTCAAAATATATATATTTGTTTTATATATATATATATATATATATATATATATATATATATATATATATATATATATATATATATATATATATATATATATATATAATATAAATGTCAACTTCATAAGAGAGAGAAAAGCTGGCGGAAACGATTACCTCTTAATGCAGCTGTAGTAATTTTGCTTATAATATCATCCACGTCTTCTAATACTGTACTTCCAAATAAAGAACATATTCATGGGAGAAATTATATCCAGTAGTTGCCAAAAAACATATACGCAGTAAAAGTTATGAAAATATGTTTACATTTATTATAATGACATCACTAGTTTTAAACATATGGACATTTAATTGGATTAAACCGATGCTGCCATGAACTTCTGCAACACAAAAGGCCGAAATGTGAAAAGGTGGAAACCATGCAATGAACAAGTGAAAAAAAATAATGATCTTTCTGCCATCGTAAATCTAAATACTTTTACATTAAGAACAATGTTTTTCAAAACATAAGGAATTCATTCAAATTACTCCTGAGACGAATTCCGTCGACAATTTTCCCTTTAATCCAGGCGATTTATTCTCTCCACGTCGCACGAAGGCGTCGTGGAAATCCGAAGTCACCAACCGTTATGCAGCCAGTCTCAAAGTCAGCAATCCTTGGAAGTTGTGGTCGTTTTCGATTTTTTCAGTCAGGGCGCCATCAGGAAACATCAAAGTAACAATACCCACCTTCTTGATGTGCCATGACTTGAGTAATGGGGCTCTTACGCCGCCTGACCCTGACATTTCTTGCGGAAGACAATGCTTCACTTTCCATGAAATATGGCTGAACATCAATCTGCCCAGCAAGCAAGAGTAATGAAGGCTTCAAGATAATTCGGCGTCAGTTGCGCTCTCTTTTGCGCCTCGTAGTGCAATGGTAACGCTTTCGGATAGCACTCTAAACTGCTTGCACTAGTATAACTTTATAAAACAAAAAATATCCCATCCAAGACACTTCACGTTCGATCCCAGGCGAGGTAAGACCGATTCCGGCACGTTCCCTTAAACACATTAAGATCATTCTTACCACCACCTTGATAAGAATTCTCTCTCTCTCTCTCTCTCTCTCTCTCTCTCTCTCTCTCTCTCTCTCTCTCTCTCTCCCAAACGCATGAGTATTACCATCCAAGGTTGAGGAACAAAGGGCAGTTATCGTGCAATTTTATATCAGGTATATTCATTTCTAGTTCAGTTTTGCACGTGTTAGTGTCAAAGGAACGACAAAAAGAATAATGAATAAGGTTTCAGTGCTGATTATGAATAACACAACGATATGATTAGACACAGTTTACTTTACATCTTCTACAAGTGCACCACGCGGTTTAGAATGCTCGAAAACAAATATATAATTTAGAGAAAATAACTTACTAAGAAAGAAAATCACAGTCCTTCACCTTCGCTTTAACCAAGTAACACACGCGAGGCATCACTTTTATTTGATGGCTACCTTACAGCGAACACAAATTCAGTAAGTGATATTTCGATCATTTTTCATCCTTCACCTCCAAAGGTCATGAGGCAATCTTTATCCTCTGAGTACTTGCAATTCAAAAGAGCATAAGTGTGGAAAATCCTAACACATACGGTTCTCACTTAATAATCTCTACGTCATTTAAAACGAGGTATATCATGAGGAATTTCTCAACACAAAACCTTTTCGCAACAATCCCACATCTCAGTTTGATGCCAGAAACAGCTTTACCCTTTTTGGCAGACAGCTAGCTTGGCGCGGGTTTAAACTGACATGTAATTAGCAAAATCAAGATTTATGGTTTTTAAAATGGCAAAAAATCATATTTAATGAGCCACATGTAAGAATTTCATTCGCCCAAGATATCAGGTAAAAGAAATTCACTAATATTATCGTGTAGATAATGCAGGAAGGAAAAATTTTGCAAGATTATTATTAGTACGAGGTTGAAACGCGCTGGATCCCGGGGAAGCAGTCTCCCCTACCTACCCCGCCCCACCCGGGGCGGACGGACAGGTTTGCAGGAGGAGGGTGGATGTCTCCCCTATCCTTCCGTTCCCCTACCTACACCGCCCCCACCCAGGCCGGACAAACCGTTTGGCAGGGCGGCGGGGGGCTGTGTCATGTCTCCCCTAATGTCATCCGGAGGATGACAAACAGGATCCACTTGGATTTTATTATTATAGATTATTAGTATTATACTGTCATTCAATAAGTACAAATACTCATAGAGTAGAAACCTAAAAAGCATTGTAGTTGCTAAGCCAACTTCCACGGATTAAGTAAACAAGAGAGAGAGAGAGAGAGAGAGAGAGAGCCTTGAGTAAACCTAACTCCTCATGAAGATGAGCCCTCAGGCTTAAAGTCCCGCAGCAGTTCAGAACCTTTAACACTGGCGAGGGTTTTTGCTCTCGGACTCTTGCATCACACACACACACACACACACACACTTTGTCACCGACGTTGGTCATGTGGCAGCTGTGACGTAATTAACAGTAACGGAGTTACAGAGAAGGAATGATTCTTTTGGAGGGGAGGAAAGGACCAGGGGGATACGGGGGTGGGCGGGGACTGAGCCCTAGGGTATGTTGCGGGATTTCTTACTAAATCAGCAACACAAATGTGCAGTTAGTTGCTCAAGGGAAGCCTCCAAGGTGTGTCGTTGCCTGGGGAAATGTTATGTCATTTTGAAGAACGTAATGAGTGGTCATTTCAAGGTTATTCAAATATAGGGGAAGTGAACGCTGTTTTCATTATTCTTGAGAAAGCTGTTACAAAATTAGGCGGAAATCTCTCTCTCTCTCTCTCTCTCTCTCTCTCTCTCTCTCTCTCTCTCTCTCTCTCTCTCTCTCTCCGAGAGACGCACATGAAAACGTTTACACGCACAAAGATCAATATGCTTGTGTATGCACACATATCCTCGCTTTCTGTTTTCAAAATAACACAAAATACATGTAATTATGCGCATGCATATTATTATATATATTCTTATCTCCGTCTGTTTATCTCACATTTTCTGTGCGTGTGCTGACATGATGCTAATTATCCAGTACCAGCGGCCCTCTTATGAACACGCACTTACACAATAAATAAATTATATATATATATATATATATATATATATATATATATATATATATATATATATATATATATATATATATAGTTTATATTACATAATAATCATAACACTAGTTAAGTGTTACAAACTTACCAATTAGCTATCAAGGTGGAAATAGTCTGATATCGATTCTATGTACAGGGACTTCGACCACAAAATGTCGACAAGAAAATGTATCTAAACCAAAAGACCATGTTGAATATCAAATGCACTCATCAGTAATACCATTATGTTTATCAAACTAGACTATATATCATATATATCTAAACCAAAAGACCATGTTGGTATCCTGGTTGGGGCAAATGCACTCATCATTAATACCATTATGTTCAATTTATATAATTATAAATATAAATATATATATATATATATATATATATATATATATATATATATATATATATATATATAATATATATATATATATATATATATATAATAACGTGCGTATAATCAATATATACACATACATATATATTTTTTTATGTGGGTAAATTTAAAACAAAATAGAAAACCGGTCAACCCTTCAGCGTCCGGACTCTGGTTTCTCACGAATCGGCCAACGGTGTTCAACACTGGGCCACCTAATATACTTTTTCTTAAGAAATGAAAGTGTGCCGCCGAGGATAACATCGCCAACGCCTTCTTTCCCCAACCCCTTCCCCTATTCTCTACCATTAAAATATCAAAATGAAGTGACGGCACTCTCCACTTTCACTCCCTTGTCCTGTTTCTCTGGAGAGAACGGCACAGACCGGGCAGAATGCCAAGGGTATTCCGCAGTCTATGGCGAGGCTTCCATGGGTCTTGTGGGCTTTTACATTGCATGGCAATGACTGGAATGTCTAGGTTTGCTTTTCATCTAGACGAGATATCATCTTGAAGCTATTTCCTGTTTTATTCAACTGTATAACACTGTGATCATTTTTTCACCTTTCTTCAAGTTTCACATTCCAAATGTATATTCCTATTCGGACATATATACTTCTATTTATCTTTTTGTTTCTCATATCAATCATCATCAACTGCCCCTCTCGAAACAAATCTCTATTCTTTTCTTTCTTCTCTCTCTCTCTTTTTTTTTTTGTTTTTTGTTTGCTACTGTTTGTTTTGGGGGATACGAAATTATTAAAATGCTGTGCTGCCTTTAAAAGCAATAACCAATACCCATCTGCATATTCCCAGCGGAAGGCCGAATATCTCATTATGATCCCGAAGGACGCTTACCAGTATTAGCGAGGATGTAAGATATTCATCCTTATTTTTTCTCTCTACCTTTCCAGCCTCGTAATTACAGTGCAGCCTAATGGTCCTAAGGAGAAGCCATGTTTTGAGCATGCTAATAAGTGTTACATCCTACTCATCAATCCGGCATAAGGGATTTAGATGCCCGATTCTGCTATCTTGTGGATAGTTGGCATGCCGTAATCATGGCCATAAACTTGTCTAAATTAGCGCAATGGCAGGTAGATGTCCTAGAGCAGCCACGTTTGCTAAAGAGAAGCAATGGTGTTTAACTCTCAGTTAACTCGGGAATTTTCTCCTTTCTCTTTCCCTTTTCCTCCGCAAAGAACTGCATGACCTGGAAGAAACAGGGCCTATTAGTGGCCATTTCTAATTAAATAACCACCTCATCATCATCATCATCATCATCATCATCAACATCATCGCCAATGAGAGTTATTTGGAAGCTCCGGGATGACCTCCTTCACAGCATACTTGGAACGTCAGTTAGCATCTCGTGCATTTAACGCTTTACTCTTCTCATTTGCACTGAATTTGATTATGGAAGGAACATCCGATCGACGACTTTACAGTTACAAGGGTGTTGAGTTGGCAAAGTGTGAGAAAGACTGCATTTCGGAATACTGATCAGTCAGGCGGTCCATTCCCTCAGGGCTTGCCTATTTTCTTAATAACACGACGTGCGCAGCTACATACTCTTTTCTCACTTAGATTTCAGTAATCCGGTGTCCTTTTCAAATTTCTGTATTTCTACTCAAACCGTGTTATAAAACATCGATGAACGCTTCTGTGCCATTTACATCGTGTTCTCTTGCAATAATTTCGAGAAACCGTTAGAAAATGACGAAGGAGAAGTTACCTTCTTAGGGAAACTGACACCACTTGTTGTGAGGCCAAAACCTGACCCGAAGTCTTCCTCAGCAGAACCCGACTTGCTGCTGCTGTTGTCAGCTGGGGTGACTCTGAGGACAGGTTCTTCTGGAGGCTCAAGAATTTGCTGGCCTACCACTGGGACATCTACCAACATTGCGGAGAAAGTCCCGGTGGAGATGGGGCTAACGATTACCATCGTTATGGAGATGACTCGTGGTAAACCTAATGGTTATTTGGTACCAAGGTCACTTTAGTCCATCACCTCAGGTTTTTGGACTTCCCTGAGGTCCTTTGGATTTCAAGAACAGCTTTGCTCATTTAACAACACAGACGAAATCAAATATCAGTTTCCTTCTGTGAGTACGATATTAAAACTCTCAATACACAATTATGAGCATGTGCAGGTATGATTTCACGTGTTGGTGACATTAGTCAGTCAGGTTTGGACATCTATTCAAGAATCAGCTACAGTTCATTAAAGCATCCTGATTCTGTTGCATTTCCCTATGGGACTGTTCATTAGCTTTTGCAGTAAACAATATTCGTTTTTCCGGCAACAAAGGAAACATGCTCGTAGATACGAACACCAAGCATACACTAATTCATAAACATACGCACTTATATGTGATAGCATATAGGATGAATACAATAGAAGCTCTTTTCGGTCTTAAATTGCGTCAACAATAACGTTCCGTTCTAACTGTTCTATCTTTTACAGGCGACTAAGAAGAATATGATTCCTTTCGAGTATATTGCCGTAACTTTCTCCTTTCCGATGAAGGAAAAATCAAACTACTCTGCTGAAAAAAAAAAAAAAACACGTTTTGGAAAGGGAACGCCACATCTTTGATTTCAATCAGACGTTTTTAAATCAAAAGGAAGGCCAATCCCACTTTTTCCCTCGAATATAATAAGGAACGAACCAGTCGGACTTTCACTATAAGCCGTATACCGTGAGAACATCCATCTCTATGAGATAATAGAGTTGAAACAATCAATGACTGAATAGACGTGGGTTTTTTTTTTTTTTTTATTAAGAGTCGAATAAGCCGAGTTTGTTTACTTTTCGTAGTTGTTTTTGACTGTACTGGAAAGGTGTTCTTGTTGGTATTAAGTGTTGCAAATCATGCAAAATGAATTAAATCTTGTATAAGCTGTAGTTTTGTTTGTTGATTATGCAAGAGTACGAGATACTGCCTAACTGTTATTACATCAGCAAATCAAGTCCAACAAAAGTATGTACTGACCTCACCCATGTTTGTTTGACTTGTTTACGTGTCTTAAAAAAAAATTGGATATAAAAGAAACGAAGTGTATTAGGCTTGGATGGACTGGGACGTGGATGTGGAAACTGGTCTTTATTAACAAAACATTTTAACACTCATATATGTCTATAGTTTTGGGCGAATGTTTTGCATTTTAACAACCGAAAGCTACAGTGTGTTTGCAATGGCTGACTTTTCGGGCACTTTCTACTTTCAAAAGTATTAAGAATATGGACAGACTTGATACCAAAGTTTTATATATCAAATTCTTGGGTGACTGTATGCCTATTTATGAATACTATGCGCTGATGAGAGAGAGAGAGAGAGAGAGAGAGAGAGAGAGAGAGAGAGAGAGAGAGAGAGAGAGAGAGAGCTGTTTCTTGTGCTTCCAGCATTAAATTATATATACATTCTTATTGTAAAATTACCTATGACTTACCCTAGTTCATCGGCTCTCGCATCAAAACCGACAACCTCACAATATCTGTTAAATACGAAGATCTTTATGAAACAATGTATGAAAATCACAAAGCTGAAAGTAATACAATATTTTCTGATTTCACTGGAAATGGAGAGACAAAAAAGTTGAATGGTAAAGAAATCAAAGTTCGTTTCTAGTAACTAAAAAAGTAAAAGCGAGAACAAATGATTGAATTATAATGCTATATAGCGTAACATAACACTTTAAATTCTTACTTACTTCCACCACATATGATGAGAACACTGACACTCATAAGAGACTTTTTATGAGGTATCAACTATTCTCGTCATCTCTGAAATCTTTATTCGGAAAGAAAAGCAATAAATGTAATGAATAATCAAGAACCCTAAAACTGGTAAGAAAATTGAGAAAAAATTTGACAGAAATCAACGCGTCTTGCAAAATAATAAGTCAGTCAAGGGACTGAGCACAGTTCTTGCTGATATCGATCAAGGAAATACTAAAGACTACAAGACTAAATACAAAAAATGGCCTCAAACTATCGCGTTGCAACACAAAACAAAAGCTAATAACGTGAAGAACGAAAAAGAAAAGCAAAGGAGTAACGTGACAACAAAAATTATTTGACTCGCTTCACATCCAAAAGCTTTCTTCTTCTTCTCGAGTAGAGAACGTCTCCCATAAATAAATAGAGGAACCACTCTGGAAGATCCTTTCGACATCGCAGGCTTTCTCTCTTTCATCTTGGCAAGAGAGAAGACGACCTTTCCCCCTCCCATTAAGTCTTCAAAAAGGTTGTTCAACACACACCATAGAAATCACGAAGTCCCGGAAAAGAGAGAGAGAGAGAGAGAGAGAGAGAGAGAGAGAGAGAGAGAGAGAGAGAGAGAGAGAGAGAGAGTGGGTTGGGGGGGATTTCGTTATCTTCCAACTCATCTCTTCTATACAAAGGATCTCATGATGTGTTTGTAACTAGCTGTGTACGTCCAAAACCGCTGCGAGAACCCTCTAGCTTACATGTCTTCTCGTGTACTTCCTCTTCAGTCCCAATATCTGGTTTCTGTATTCGGTGGGAATCCGCTTTTAATTTCTACTAAGTATGTTAGGGGTTATCACACTTTATTACGATCCACAATTTGATCGTGTTTCGTAAATTTGCGGTCGTAGTGAGATAACAGATTTGGGAATCATACTTGAGAAAAGGAGCCTTCAGAGTATGTGCATTGCTGCTTCTTTGTGTCTCTTATTCAATCTGATTACGGCATACACAATTACACGTACATCAAGACATGGAGAGAGAGAGAGAGAGAGAGAGAGAGAGAGAGAGAGAGAGAGAGAGAGAGAGAGAGAGAGAGAGAGAGAGAGAGGTGACCTGATATGCATATTATATCTAGGTAAAAAAATTGCTGAGTTTGCGAAATCCTCCCCATTCTTATCCCATTTCTGAATGGCAAAAGACCCACTGGAGAGGACAGACTTCAAGGCCCCTTTCACGACAACAAAAATGCCGTCTTCAAGAACACGTACACAACGCACATTATCAGAGGGAGGACAATCCTTTGCAGCTTTCATTGTATTAACATAAATTCTCAAAAGCAGCAACTCCTACTACTATTTCCACTAACAATAATAATACACAATTTCCCATACTGACACAACCTTCCCATACTGACCAAAAGTTATTTTACAGGTTTAATAAAATAAAACAATGAAATGCAGCAGCCGAAATGAATACACAAGCGACGTCATGCTCATGGTTACTGAGTCATTCGGATGAATAATATTTAACCTCTGACCCCATTCCAGTGACCCTGGGTCGAGTTCTGTTACTAAACGAATTGAAAAACCAGGTCGAGAAACAACCCCTGACCTGTTACATGCAGTTGGATAGTGTTGTGTTCCCTGACTGAATGATGACAAACACGAACCGAGAAAGACTGGGAAAAGAAAATGAGATTATCGCTCCGATTCTCAGTATTTATTCTTTCTAACTCAGAAAACATTCTCTCTGCTGCTCGGCTTCGGAATTGCTGTTCCTGTTTTTGTTTCTCAGACTCTCATAATCTCACATCTTGGGGCGGATCTTTCGCTGCCTGAGTGCAATGGGTGACCAGTTTCAATTCAGCCCTTGTGTTGTGGAACCTTTATTCAACTTAGTTTCAAAAATGTAAAAAAAAACTCTCAGTTGTCAAAGAGGGTTCACGAAATATCGCAATTCGAAGCAAAGAATATCAAAGCCGTTCCCACAAGAGAAATCTCTTTACCTTAAAAGTGGAATGCTAAATGGCCATAGAGTTGCTTCCTTTCTGGAAAAACAAAATATCCGATTCAAGTTTTTATTTTATTCCATCGTAATTTGCTTCGGAGACACTTCGGGGACTTTACGCATCAAGTCTAAAAACAAGCAGGTTTGAATTGAAAGACACGTAGATCAAGCTGGAGAGAGAGAGAGAGAGAGAGAGAGAGAGAGAGAGAGAGAGAGAGAGAGAGAGAAAAGCGTCTCTTTTCTTTTCTCACAACAGCCGAAGACATTTAGGAACCAATAAAGTACACTTTGGACCTGGAAACAGATCTTTATCTGTCCCACTTCATTTGCCAAAATGACCGTAAACTTTTCCCGGAGATATTTCTCGGCCGTAAACTTTCTGTCTGGGGAAGTAGGTATCTGTAGCCAAAGAAAGCCCCCCACGCACATGCGCGCGCACACACACTTCACATTCCAGCATGCTCAGAGATGAGTCCAGCGGCTTGACTCGAGACTGACCATCCGGGGCGTCAAAAGGCATGTTGACTGTTAACCTTATACAGGTGGTTGCACGGGTTTAACATCTCCCAGAGAGAGAGAGAGAGAGAGAGAGAGAGAGAGAGAGAGAGAGAGAGAGAGAGAGAGAGAGCTTTCTTAAATTACTTTACTTTTTGGTGTCATTATTACTCGCTACTTCTTGAGCAACACGACGAACATGAAAAAGCAATTTATTATAGTAATTTCACTTCGTGTTGATTTTAACGTCTTTCGAAGGCGTTTATGGAATTTAAATTTGTATGGTTATCGCCTCTTCGTTCGGCCTCCATTGTTAGACTTAAATCTGAGAATCTCAATCTTGGAGCCGAGATATTTTTACGACATTCAGCCGATTACCACAGATGTTTTTAGCCACAATATACTGGGCTTGTGGAACAAAGCTACGTTTTTGGCCAAATCAATCTTATAAGGCTCCAATTTATCTTATTTCAACAGCTTAGTTTTCAATACAAATAAAGCCAAATTTTCTTAAAAATCTGGCCTCAAACATAACTAAGCGACAGGATCTGTTTAAGTTTAGTTGAATCTCTTGCTTATATTTTCATCTATATGTACACACTCAGACTGTAAGAAAATTGATTTTCATGGTGATGCAGTACCAATGACGTACAACTGATTTCTGAGCTTAAAAATGAATTTATGGTCTTATTGAAAACAACCCCAAGAACACAAAACAAGAATTTGGATCACATGCAACCAGACGGAGTAGGCTTGTTAGTGTTATCTATTTTCTTTTTATTTATATCTATTCACAATCAATAGAAAAGCTTTATCCGCAATGAAAGAGAAAAAGGAACCACCCACGCGCAGGTTATATGGCTCTATTAAATTCGATAATTTCAATAACTTACATCTGGTGAAGATGATCGATCACATTGTTAGCTCTGTATCACCAAGGGTTAGGTAGAAGTGATGAATAATTTCTTTTTAAGCAGCAAGTTATGATGTTAATGAGGATGCGTTGAAAGATAAATTTCATACATGCACATATAATATATATATATATATATATATATATATATATATATATATATATATATATATATATATATATATATATATATATATATATATATATATACACAATGGGGCAGGTAGTGGAGACAATAAGCCTAAATTCCATTTGTATGCATGTTAGCTAATGTAGCAGAAACGATTATTCCTAATTTTAGAGAGATATTTCCACAGCTCTGTATGGCTGATAATCAGTTCTACGTTTATCTGTACATCAGCAACGGTACATAAAAAAAAAAAGATGATTCCCACTGTTAGCTGCATATGCCTAACACAAAATGAGTGCAATATCAGTATACCGACAAGGTTGCGGCGTGATATTATTATTCCCAATCATTGGTGTATGGTATATTCCACTAACGATGAATAATCAAGTTGCGAAGTCGAGGAATGTAGACGAGAGAGTGAATCTAGTTTCAAATTAAATACGAGATTCAAAATGTAGGTTAATAAAGTCAGCACCTTCTAACACCGAATCACCTACTTGACGCCATCTATGGACTGACATAATTCTGGGGCGTATTCTGTCAATTATCTGTCAGTAATCGCTTCTCGGTACTTAACCAGGCAATTTTTTCCTCCAAGCGACCTACCAACAGCGCACAGTAACACTTCTGTTTCAGAAAATCAAACAAACTGTGTTGAGGATTTTCATTACAATGACAGTTGGCCTGATACGAGAGAGAGAGAGAGAGAGAGAGAGAGAGAGAGAGAGAGAGAGAGAGAGAGAGAGAGGGGGCAGAACTGAAGGGGCAAAGGCTTTAAAATCTACTCTTTATACGTAGTTCATGATAATCTGTCCTTGGATGGCATAAAGGCTAGTAAACATTTAACTATATTGTAGGAGAATTTTTCAGTACAATTTGACACCTTTTACATTCAGGGGAAAATATTAATTACAAAATAAATCACAGATTATCTTCGCTACAACACAAAGCTACAGTTAACACTCATATAGTACGTTACTACTGTATACAGCAATTTACATTTAACTTAAATTTACGGATTACTATGCAGTATTTGATTCTGAAGTCGTCTAGCATCTGATACAAATTGACACGGAAAAGCCTGGAGTTAAAAGGTTAATGGCACTTTTGTGTTCTGGGGGCATGTGGAATGAGGTCAGTTGACACTTCCTAAGGTGCCACGACTTTCTTCGCACGCTCGGATTTACAGCAATCAGGGAGCCTTAAATGATATGTTTACTGCAAACCCGACACGCTCTCCGAGTGTGGTAGCAGCTGTTGAGCCATACCCTGAAGAAATATTATCTGCTCTTCCTTAATTACTAACTCTGCCGTGAAAGTTTGTGTTCCTAATCTGGTCCTGAGCCTAGAATAAAGAGTTCTTAGGGTGGACACTCCTATCTTTTCAAAACAAATGCGTTAGCAATAGTGGTGGAGGACTGAAAGTCTAGTGGCCAAATTTGATAAATTTTGCATCGATCATCTTCCGGATGAGAAAATCTAGCGCCAACCAGAATCCAACGTTTGCTAGCTACTTGCATGCACAACCTTAAGGCGATAAAACTTCAGGAGAGAAACCTCTAAAACCACGCGAATAGCATCCTCGGGGAGGAGAGTGTAGGCCCTGGAAGGGAGGTAGGAGCAGAAAAAGGCCTCTTCCAGACCCTAGGATCCCCCTTCGAGAACGGAATGAGTGAAGGTGGAAGTACCGTTGCAAGAGAAGCTAAGCTACCCACCCATTGCCCTACCAGCATACTAAACAACCTCCACCTTCGACGTCCTCTCCCCCTACCCTCTTGCCACCCGTCGGACAAAAATGTCACTTCTCTATCAGTTTGTTTGTTTGACGTAGTGGAAACCACCTGTTACGCCCACAAAAATGTATATTCTGAAGTGTATCTTCCTTTCAGACTGACTGTAATCCTTGCAGATAAACGGTAATTGTTGCATTTTCATTGTTCATGAACATGCTCATACTTAAAATAGCAAATCTCATATCTGGTTTATAATTAAAGCTTAAAAGATAAAATATGACGCAATCCAGCAATCAAACAAACTAGAGAATGGGCAGTTTCAATCATCCAGTAACTGTCGACAAAATAAACGAAAAGTAGGT
Organism: Macrobrachium rosenbergii; assembly: GCF_040412425.1. Classification (NCBI taxonomy): domain Eukaryota; kingdom Metazoa; phylum Arthropoda; class Malacostraca; order Decapoda; family Palaemonidae; genus Macrobrachium; species Macrobrachium rosenbergii. The sequence continues at coordinate 8,184,868 of NC_089754.1, read as the reverse complement.
CAGCAAATTCTTAAATGGCGTGGGTTCCCAGTTGAACCACCAAGTTGATTACTCTGCTTGGCGGTTGAGGCCAAAAATCCAATCAAAAACAACAGAAAATCAATTGCGTTTTGAAGTTTAGCATTACGCGCGTGCATAATAATCCTTACTCCGTTACTTTAGATAAGGTTGTTGGCTAAGTAGTAACAAATACTCCCAGAGGAAATGAAGGGGTTTGAGTGCATATTTACACTGACCAAATAAAGGAAGGAATCGTCGACTCTCTTTACAGTGCTAATTTCGTCGGAGGGAGACTGAGGCTTGAAGTTACTGAGAGGAGGGGGTGGGAGGAGATCGGGTGAGGATGTCATGGCTAGGTTAGTGGGTTATTTTCATCCAGTATGTGACCCACACGTGCAAGATACACACTTTCAATCCGTAGATCTGGATGTAAACATCGAGAAGACATACTACTTGTCTTCTCGATGGGTTTCTTAAATAAAAAAAAAAATGGGGCGAACAAGTGATGTTTCGTTACTGCAATGTATAGTTTTATACGTTAGAGACGAGAGAAAGGCTTAAAACATGCGTGCAAATAGGACTAAGTATAGAAAAGGAGGCAAACTTTAACCTAGATGTGGTCACGAGAGATTCTTCCTTTTCTTGGATGAAAGTGCTGAAAACTAAAAAAGAATAGAAATCCAGGGTAACAGCAGCCACGGCGATAACTCAAAAGAATATCAAGAGGTTTCACGTCATTAAAAAGTATATAATTACAATCAGAAAAAATCAATAAAAGTCCAGCAACCAGCTAAATTGCACCTAGGAATCGATTCTCCAGTGAAAGTCCAAGAATCGTAATTGTCCAGAGCCGACTTATCCAAAGACACGCAGTCTGAGCCACGATAGAGGAAGCTCATTTAGGTTAGTGTCAGGTTCTTAATTTCTCCAGATACTCACAAGACGTTATTATTGGACTTCCTTGACTGGCTCATATGAAAAGTTTGTCAAGGCTAAGGCAAAACTTTTCCTTTTAGTAGTGATTTGCAGCTTCAGTTTTTTCTATTAATTACGAAGACAGTTATCACAAGTAAAATTAAAAGGCTTTTTCAATACTTTTCTAGGACGGTCAATAAATAGAAATAGCGATAAAGAGGAAAAACAAGGAAGCCGAACATAGATGGTTTGGAGGTTGGTAAGACATTCTGAAAGCGCAAATATTCAGACGATTATTCCACTAAGCACTTCGCAAAGAAATGCACAACCGATCCAAAATTAAAATAGGGGACATAAAGAGAGGAAAAGTTTAATGCATAAACTTCAAAAGCCCACCAAGAAAACATATTTCCAAGGCCAAGCTATGTAGAACATGCTATCTTTTTTTTTTTTTTTTGCCAGTCTCCAGCCAGACGACATTTCAGCTGAATCAATTTAGGAGAAGAACGTAAAAACGACACCTTGTGAGACGCAGTGGGAAACTAGTTCAAAGCTTGAAACAAGAGCGAGTGCCCGGACAGTGCGCGGTCATCTTCTCTATAAACTGTGGCTGAAAAATAGTGAAAGCTAGAAAATCAGTCACAAACTGTGTTGGTGGTTGAGTATGGGAAACATACAATTATATATATATATATATATATATATATATATATATATATATATATATATATATATATATATATATATATATATATATATATATATATATATAATATATATATATATATATATATATATATATATATAGATAGATAGATAGATAGATAGATAGATAGATAGATAGATAGATAGATAGATAGACAGATAAATAGATGTTTGTGCGTGTGTGTGTGTATACAGAAAATCTCAAAAATTATCACCTCCGAGACGAGTAGGTAAGTTTTAGAAACTGAGAGAGAGAGAGAGAGAGAGAGAGAGAGAGAGAGAGAGAGAGAGAGAGAGAGAGAGAGAGAGAGAGCATCAAAATAATGCAGAAAGTTGAGTCATCATTCTCGGAGAACGACTAAAGAAATCCGACAAAAATCGCTTTCCCCTGAAAAACCTATTTAGAGGAATAACGGATGAAGAGCCCATTAACGCAGTAACACCTTGGACGCTTTGTTGTTGCCTTCTTCCGGATGACATGGAAAAGAAAAAAAAAAAAGGATTTCTTTCATGCTACGTTCTATACAATGATACTTCATTTTCTTTTTTATTCGGTGAAAGCTTGGTAGCTAATTGTTAATTAGGGGGAGTTTATGTCATGCTAGTCGATTGATAATTTGTTCGATTCTACAATGTAAGTTGCCAATGTACCGTGTTACGTGTTCAAAAAGCTTATATTAAAAAAAAGGATATTAAAAAAAAGGAGAGTTTTAATTATGTACCAGCGCGCAGAGAGAGAGAGAGAGAGAGAGAGAGAGAGAGAGAGAGAGAGAGAGAGAGAGAGAGAGAATTTCCCTCAGCTTGATACATACTCAGTAAATAATTAATAATAACTTGTTACCGGCAACCCTTAGGCTGCTGTTTTCCTTTCTTTTTTTCTTGATAATTTCTTAAAGGTCTCATCTATTTATTTTAGTTCCAATCTTCCCTCAGTATTTATTTATAAGCTCATCGAAATTCTTACGAAAACAATTCAATCAAATTCTTCAAAGGAATTATTGATTAAAATACTCATTCGCCAAATATGCTCTGCAATCACCCTTTAATATTTTAGGACTAATTTTCTTTCTCGAGATAAATCACGTGACACTCAATTCCTCCCAAGCTACTATGCTTATCAAGAATTCCTAGTAACGCAGTTTTAGCTTTCAGGTTCCCTGTTTATTACTTATCTACTCGTATTTTATTATCAAATACGTGATTTCATCGTATACTCCACACATTATAAATATAAAGATTCTTCTCAATACGAGAACCTAACATACTGTGGAGACTTGCTTTGCAAGTTAGTGACCTTTTTGTAAAAGTTTACCCTGTGGGGGGGGGGATAGTGCGGTGCACTGTAGGCATTACTCAAGGTTCTTTGCAGCGCCCCTTCGGCCCTAAGCTGCAACCCCTTGCAATCCTCTTACTGTACCTCCGTTCATATTCCCTTTCTTCCATTTTATATCCCACCCTCTCCTAACAATTTTTTAATAGTGCAAGTGGGAGGTTTTCCTCTTGTTACACCTTTCAAACCTTTTTACTGTCAATTTCCGTTTCAGTGTTGAATGACCCCATAGGTCCCAGCGCTTTGCCTTTGGTCTAAAGTCTATATTCTATTATAATAAACGTTTAGACATCGAATAATGACAATAACAATAGAAAACTAAAGAATAAAAGCATCGTTTCCTAACACACCTTTACGGCGCTCGAAAGTATTCCATGACCTCTCCTGCCAACTGAGGTTTCCCTTGGCACTAACCTACCACACACCCCCGCATCCCATATAGGCTAAGCACCTCCCCCAACCCTCACCCCACCTGAATAGTGGAAGACAGTGCCCCAGTCCAGGTCTGGAGCTTACCCCGCCCCGAGATCGCTGCTCCAAATTAATCCGTGATGTACATGGAAGGACCTCTTTTTTTTGGGGGGGGGGGGATGGGGGTGAAAGCTTAAAAAATGTACCCAATACAACACTTTCTTAACGTCTAAAAATAGCAGTCGCTTTCTCCATGGTCTATTCTTGTATGGTAATATGTAAACGCAATCAGGAACATCGTGTGGGAGTGAGCATTGTGTATGGGTATCGTCCTCGTCCCTTTTTCTTCGCCACAGTAAAAGAGAAAGAAAAAAAAACGCAAATAACACGCGACAGAAAACTCGTTAAAAGCAATAACTCATATGACTGTAGCTTATCCTTACAACGTGACGACCGGAAGCTCGAAAACAAAGTGGACATTGATTAATTAAAAGGTGGTTATCTTGGGATAAAGAAACCGATCAGCCGAGATTTAGAGTAATAATGATTGATTGGAGCCAGGAGACCAGTTTTTGATTCCTGGTCTTATAAAAAATATTTGAAAATACATGATAAAACTGAGATTACAAGAACAACAAACACTGAATGATTTACAATGGAAAATTGTAGTTGTTTTAATACCGAAACGAAAGGAAAATCCTGTGGAATGTGAACTTCAGTAAAATTAATTAGGAAGGTTAGTTATGGGACGTGTGTGAGGAGCACACAAGCTAGACCCTTCCAGGGAGGAATTAGCAGAAAAATAAAAATAAAAACTTGAGCATGTCTCTCAGATGCAAAAAGTGAAGCACTAAAACACTCGGACAATTAATGGAAACTAAGAGAACATGGTTAGAGGGGACAGAAGCCATGGTACTTTAAAACCCTCTTGCTAAATCTAAGAATTATTACTATTGGCGATAAAAAAAAAAGTAAAAACTGTGCCAAAGTTTCTTCGGCGCAATCGAGTTTTCTGTGCGGCCGCTACAGCGTATAATCAAGGCCACCGAAAACAGATCTGCCTTTCGGTGGTCTCGGAATAATGCTGTATGAGCCACGGCCCATGAAACTTTAACCACGGCCCGGTGGTTGCCTATCCTACATCGTTGCCAGAATCACGATTATGGCTAACTTTAACCTTAAACAAAATAAAAACTACTGAGGCTTGAGGGCTGCAATTTGGTATGTTTGATGTTTGGAGGGTGGACGATCAACATACCAATTTGCAGCCCTCTAGCCTCAGTAGTTTTTAAGATCTGAGGGTGGACAGAAAAAACAGTGCGGACCGACAGACAAAGCCGGCACAGTAATTTTCTTTTACAGAAAACTAAAACTAATGCAACATAGAAAGAAGGCAGGCTGAAATAAATAAACACAGGTAAAGAGCGCAATTACTGTACAACAGTCACTGAGTTTCTCACAGTGCCTTGATAATTTGACGAGCGAAATGGAATTAAAATAGGCAGATAATTTTGTTCTTTTTCTTATGTCATCTCTTGACCTGTTTCACTTACATCTTCACCGTTTTCAGCCTGCAGCTATGAAAAAAAAACACACAAAATCATATTTTGTTGAAGTACAGTACTAATCAGCTTAGCTTCTGCTGACGCATTCACGCTTGACATATGTAGCTATCTGGGCAAGTCTCCCACTGCTCAGGTTTCTACCGAATGCCTTTGGCGTTACAAAAGATGGTTTTACAACTGACTGGCGAGTTGTATTTTTCTATCTGCACCGAAAGAAATCTCAAGTGACGAAAAGCAATTATAAGAAAGAAAACAACCGGTGATTTTAGATAGATCTACATGGAAAAACTAAAATCATTAGCCCAGTGTTTTAATGAGGAGAAAGTTGCAAAAGGCACAGCAAAAAACTTGTTTAAATAGCAGCCAAAAAAAAAAAGGTCATTTACCATAAGAAATGAAGCATAAACATGTTCTCATGATACAAAAAACTACAAAAAATAGCCGAATAGCTGCAACAGTGCTACCGTAACCTTATTATCTCCAAAGAGATTTGAGTTTCTAAGAGACTAAGCAATTGGCAAGGAGTCGTGATTATAGAGGTTTTAAAGAAGAAAATAAGAGACCATGTTTCCACTGGTCTTCAAGAGATATGCTATCACAGAACCAGCTTGCTCATCTGCACAATCATGCAAGGTCCATTTACGTCAAAAATTGTCCCAAATGTCGAAAATTTCTACCACAGGAAAAGGGAATTTATATTCATTAGGAAATTTTGTGCACCTAATTTATATTAGCCTTTTATAAGATAGAACGACTTTAAATTAGAAAATGATTCTGGAATCACCTAGAATTTTATTAAATTTCTGCTGATGGAAAGACATCCCTGCTGAGGAAGAATAATTACTGTATCTTAAAATGACATTAAAATTATTTATTGATGGAAGTGGAATTTTATTTTTTATATGCTTTCGGAACATATTGTGACAATATAAATTCACCGTTTTTAACGGAAAGTGGAAAAAAACTGTGCCTTAACTGTTCGATGGCAGCATTTTAATACTTAATGATTTATCTTCTTCCTCGTTAGTCTGTGTATTTACATGTTTATCAGTTTATACATAAGTCAGTCGGAGTGATTAATCCAGCCATAAGAAGCATAATCTCTCTTCTGTTGAAGAATAAATTATGATCACTGCCGAAAGTGGGATATATTTTCTAGGTTGAGCAGAGAAATGACCCATGCAAAATGTAATATCTGTTGATATATTCTAAACGGGGAATAACTTTCTAGTCTTCCGAATTCAGAGCAACCTTCACAGTAATGGATGGAAGTCGATGCTTTTTGCGTCAGCTGGCAGTAATAAGGCCGAGTAATAATGGAAGTGATGGTGAAAGTCAAATGAGAGCTGAATTTATAGTATTCGAGAATGAATTACAACATTAGTAGTAGAGCAATAATATGATTGAGTCTATTAGTATGTAATGTACAATAATACTGGATATGGAAATCAGTGTGTCATGTTTTATTCAAATCTAGCATCACAAATGCATAATTTTCCTACATTTCTTAATGTCCTTTTTCAGTAATAACTGATGTGACTTTACATTAGAGTTGTCTGGGTAAACCAGTATTGAAAGATAAAAAATGTCATCATACATCTAAACCTCCTCCTGGCCTAAATACCTTAGAGATATTTTACAAAATCATATGAATTTTCTACTTCCATGCTTATCACAGACTGGAAAGCTTGGACATTTGCAGAGCTGACTGATAGACAATAAACTATGCCTAATGCACATCAAGACAAGGTCCGACGACTTAGAATACTGTGGCTAGATATAATTCAAGTTTGATTTAATTACTTTAGATAAATTATTTTATGGCCTGATAACAGTAGAGAAAAAAATAAAAATACACTAAAAAGCCTATTAATATGTATAGGAAACAAAACACAAACTCATATAAACATATATATACAGTATAAATGTATATACTACATATGTATAAATGTAAAAACAAAACACATATATACATGGTATATATACTACATAATAAATATATACACACATAAATACATAAATATATATATATATATATATATATATATATATATATATATATATATATATATATATATATATATATATATATATATATATATATATATCGTCTGCTTCGGTTACAGCGACAAATTTATTTCTTTTCCAAATTTCGAAGATTCTTTCCTAGCGTCGGGTTCTAATGCACCCGTTCCATCGACCTCTTACTTCAACAATGTACACGTGGGTATCAAACTCAACATAGGGAAACGAAGACATGATGTCGACCAGCACAATCCTCTGACCCCTAAAGGTGAAATCTAAGGAGTACACCGTCACTTGACTTATAAGTCTTTTGAATGTCATATCAAGAATACCTTTGGTTTTTTTGCAAGCACTTCACTTCCTTTGCCAGCAAGAAATGTTCGACTATTGTACACGTTATAAACGGGTTAAGTTCAGTCCGGATCAATAAAAAAATTTAAGCACGTTGAGAGAGAGAGAGAGAGAGAGAGAGAGAGAGAGAGAGAGAGAGAGAGAGAGAGAGAGATTTATCGCCTTTATTCTGTGCATTCATTTTTCTGCATGGGTGTATCTGCGCATGTATTTGTATAAATAAAACCAAAGACATTAAACAAGCAAATACACATCCTCATTACATAGATGACTGATACATACAAACAAGAATCATTTCCTCATCTCTTTTCGTTTTCAACGTACCCAAAGTCGTGAAAATAGTTTCAAAGTTTTGCGTCAAAGGTCACAGTGGTAAAGATATAACATACAATAGCACCAAGTTCCTAGACATTGAAGGAGCTCTGTATACATATGCATACATACTGTGCTAAGCAGATATCTGTTTGAAGGCTAGTTAGCGTATTTTGCTTGGGAGTAAATCGTACTCGCATGACTATTTTCAACACATCGGCAAGAAATGAAATTGCATTCATTGTCTCCTGCCATTTTTCCATGCATATGGTGTAATTATGGGCATATGCTAAATCAAACTGAGCAAATGCTCCTCTCTTACGTGGAAGACTCCTAAACCTACTAACACGGCACATGATATTACGGGCGAAATGGAAGAACAAGGAAGGAAGCGAATGCGTGCCTATTACAGAAAATGGCAGACCTCAAGACATCCAAAGCGACACCAACCTCTCCACTACGTGGGCACAAAGGGGGATAATAAAACAGAGGCGGTTTCTACTTCCTCTTCCTTGGTGACGAGAATCCGGAAGTGAGAGAGAGAACATAGTGGTAAATATTCCGAGGAGACACGAGAGGGTATGGAAGTCGGGAAGGTGAGCTGGGGATCCTGGGGCCGCGTTCATGGGGTGTGTGTGCGACTTTGAAGGGTCGCGTTCACGTTAAAGCTAACCTTCACCCTCATTCCCCAGTCGCTCTCGTCTCCACCGATCTTCAGCAGCGCTTATGTAGTTACTGTCTTTTTAGCACACCCATTCACATTGTACTTTCGCAACCCATTTAATTGGCGGCTATCGGTAACCAAATTTAATTTACAGTATTTACACCGTCTACAGTATTTCATATTCAAAACGGATTTTTAAATTATGGCATGTAAGAGAGAGCTTTTAGAAAGTGACAACTTAAAATGGAAATTAACAAGACTGGAGAAACTCATTCAGTAAAGGCATTATAATAATTTCTTTATCATTTTAGACTAACTTCCTGACATTCACAGAACAGAAAAAAAGGTGTCAAAAGCTTCAAAGCTTCCGGGTGGCATAACTGGGTTCCGACTGGATGCCAGACTTTACTGCCTGGAGAGGCACGACCGAAGAGAGAGCTTATGCCAGCCACTATGACACCATCCAAGGTGTTAATTCAAAAGGTATTGAGAATCAGTTATGACTGCCAGCCCACATGACCACAAAACTACATCTCTTTCTTAATTCATCTCTAAACGAATCCTGTCAATAGTTATTATGGTTGATTACTTCATGTCAAAATAAAACTGGTATTATTCTTGAGGTCTCTAGTCATACTGTGTATTAGTATACTCTTTAAAAGTGCTCTCTCTCTCTCTCTCTCTCTCTCTCTCTCTCTCTCTCTCTCTCTCTCTCTCACACACACACACACACTCTCACACACACGCGCGCGCGTACGTAGCTTCCGGAAAGATGGAGTAAAATTGCTCATGTTCCTTCAAGATTACTGGTTAAAGCCAAATTTGAAATTATTTGAAAATAAGTCTATATCTACTCGTTTTATAAAGGATAAATGTCCACTTTTCCAAATAGATCAAGATTAGCAAAAATGGTGACTTGGCTATTTTCATATGGTTACATTGTTTTAGAAAAACGAAGAATCGCCAACAAAGATGTGAAAAAAATGGAAATAAATGAAAAAAGAATGAGATAAGTAGTCGAATGAGCGCAGTAATTTCGTGTCTCTTCCTCCAGTCGTAAACAGCAAAGAACGACGTGTTTGCTGTGCATTTATCTCTGCTGGCATTCAGTAGGATAACAATCCTGGAAAAAATAATAAGTATAGCAATGTTTGTACAACAGTTTCTGGTTTCTATACGTGTAGTTATTTTCAAAATTCATTAGATGGATTAATAATTGAATAAAAATTACACAAATTAAGAATAGTATATTCTGAAGCTACAAAGTACTTCGCAAAATAAAAATTCCAGATTTTGCTTTCGCAATGAATTTTACTGCTAAAAAATTATGAAACTATAATTAGAGTCACAAATAATAAACAAAGTAAAACCTAGACCTTAACACGAATACTTCGGAGAGAAAAATAAACGTTTACTGCATGTGCTCAAAATGGGAAGGAAACGAACAGACGGACATATTGTACAAATGGGCGCAAATGGATCGGCTTTACACATGTTGCAGCCAATTGCAGCCGTCGCTGCGTTAACGGTTCGTGGAAGAGCAGGTGGTTTGTGACGTCTCTTCTCTGGCATATGCCCCCTTCCTCTCAAAACCATGATGAATTCTACGCCTTCCCCTGGAAGCCCCCCAGCTACTTCTGACCCATTCTTAAAGATACACCGCAACGAATCTCCCCCACAATCAATCCTTCCAAAAACTTGCAAATATCTGTCCCCCTCGCTGAAAATTCCATTTTTTAGTAATCCTTTCCCTAGCCCATGATAACCCCAAATTACATCTGTTCCCCTACCCTGAAATCCGCCAGCTATAAATTTCCTCCACCAATTGAAAGCTCCAACGAGCTCTGCTGTCTGCCAGCCCCTCTCGAATTGCAAGTAACTTTCCTCATCTGCCAGTGTCCTGTAAAGTTGTTTTAAACGTCCTTAATTAATTCTCCTGAAGACTATAGTTCTGTTTCTGAAATGACTTCCTCAGTCTGTGTTAGCTTTGATCGAGGTTAATTATTTATTTCCCATAGTTATCAACATATGCCTCATCCATTCTCTCTCAGCAGTGCCTGCGTACTCGTGAAAAAAAAGATCAGCAGTTACATGAAGTGTCATCTATTCACGGAATTCTTCAAGTCATTAACACGAAAAAATAATTGGGGTCAGAGGTGAAGTAAACCCTTGTAAGCTGGCAGACGTAACAACAAAGGTTTCTCATGATATAGGCCTACACAAGATTCAATATTACATGTGTAAATACTTCGCCATATGCATAAAACCCCGAAAATAAAAACAAAAAAAGGAGCGGGGGATAGAATAGGAATTCGGAAAAGAAAACAACGACAGCAAAGAACCGAAGGAACAAAAATGAGCAAATAAATCAGAGCTAGGAGCATGAAGCAGGAACGCAGACAGTTATCCTCATTAAGAGGAAAATTCGACGGTAGAAAATATTCCCCGTAATGGCAGTTGACGGGGAAATACATCTCTATGGCTCTCTGTCTCGCTGTACATCGGAATTCGTGTCACCATCTGCTGTGGTTCTTCTGGTGAGAGCGGCAATGAAAGGGTTGTGTTGGGGGGGGGGGGGGATGTTGGGAGAGTCAAGGGGCTTGTTCCGTTGCTTCCGACTTCACAACTTCCGAGAGAGAGAGAGAGAGAGAGAGAGAGAGAGAGAGAGAGAGAGAGAGAGAGAGAGAGAGAGACATAGTGATTTAGGTGCTGACATTATTCACGGAACCGTGAAAAACGTTACCGTAAACGCAAGAAGATAGGACGGATCTATCTATCTATATATCTATCTATCTATCTATCTATATACCTACCTATATATATATCTATCTATCTATATATACCTATATATATGTATATATATATATATATATATATATATATATATATATATATATATATATATATACTATTATCTAAATATATATATATATATATATATATATATATATATATATATATATATATATATATATATATATATATATATATAAATCTATCTATCTATCTATATATATATATATATATATATATATATATATATATATATATATATATATATATATATGTATATCTTTTTCTTTGTAGGTGACACCACCAGGAGGAGCCCTCTGGTTCTTAGCTAGTATTTAGGGTTGAAATTACTAGGAGCTTTTTTTTTTTTTTTTTACCTCCAGCAGCCCATGGTACCAATTTACAATAGGGTCTGATGTTATGCGGCAACCAAACCAGGCACGAACAACGGACCTTATAATTAAACACACAAATATATATATATATATATATATATATATATATATATATATATATATATATATATATATATATATATATATATATATAGTATATATATATATATATATATATATATATATATATATATATATATATATATATATATATATATATATAGATTATTCAAGGTCTGTATATGCAAGCTTCTTTTTGTGGCTTATAGCAGCGTCCGTTCTGAAGTCTATTTACAAAAGATTAGGACAGCTCGGCCTGAGGTAACACGTGCTTACTAAAAACTAACTTTATTTCCCGTTCGCTAATTAAATAACGACTGAAAAACAGTGAAACCGTACAAATGCCTTAAGAAGAAAGTCGATATCAAATATAAAAGCAAATGTTTTCACGGAAACATTTGCTATAACATTTGATATCTACTTCCGTCTTAAGGCATTTGTATGGTTGAACACTCCCATAGGGTTTATCATTACACAAACATACAACCCCACATACTGGATGCAACGCAGGGTATACAAGCAGAGATCATGGAAAGCACATAAGCTAATCAGAAAGCATGCGGAACACAAACACTTGAATCCCAAAGACATCACCTAAGAACTGCGCAGTGCAGTGATAGCAAACTAATGGAATAATTTCTCAGTGTTGTGAGTTTATTATAAAATACCATACCATGATAGTTTACCGATCCTTCAGACTACGCAACTATATATGGCGGAAATGCTTAAGTACACAATATACATTAAAGTCAGTTAATTACGTGTGTCCATCAAGCCTGCAAGAAATGGAAGACGAAACAAATTCATATGGAACACCCCCACAGGGGACATTCACTTGAAATTCAAGCTTCCGAATAATATGGTGTTCATTAGGAAGAAGTGAGGAGGTAAAGGGAAATAAGAAAATGAGATCCCACTCATTAAAAAAGAAAAAATAAATTAATAAATTAATAAATACATAGAAATGTTTTAAAATGCAAGGAGAATAGTATTTGGGTAGTAATGCATTGCACCTTCGCGTGAACTTCTCAAGTTCTACTGGCACGACATCCTCTGGGAGGCTGTTCCACAGTCCAACTGTGTGAGGAATAAAAGTCATCAGCAATTGAGAAGTTCGACAGCGAGGCACAGTTACTGCATATTGGTGCTGCTGTTCAGTGATTCTGGTTGCTCTCGGCAGATAAAGGGGATCAGGGATCAACTGTGAATGTTAAAGATCTCGTGTTGAAATACAACTTACAAAAAGTGACAAGCAACAGACCATCCGTCGATGGTCCAAGTCATAACTGCTACTAATTGGAAACAGAAACCTACCACCACGAACCACTCTATCTAAAAGAGATAACTCTGGCAGAAGCAGACATCCACACCGGAGAACTGTATTCTAGTAAAGGAAGCACAAATGACCTAAAACAGGTTGCACTGATTTTATCACAGTTATAAATATATGAGGCCTTAAGAACAGTACCTAACTCTCGTGCGGCATTTGCTGAAACTTTCATTAGAAGTTTCTCAAAAGCAAGATGTGAGTCGCAAGTTACACCTAGAATAGTTGAAGTTTCAGACTCATTCAGCAAAGTTCCATCTACCTGAAGGGGAGGGTAGGGTGGGAAATCTGTACGAGATCAATAGTGTTTTTGTTTTACTGGAGTTCAGCCTCATACCCCACCAACTACACCATTCCCTGAACTGGTCTATGTCCCGATTGAGGATGAGGGCAGCTTCATTTCTCATAAGTGGAGACTTTACTACACCTAGAAGTGTTATATCATCAGTATACTGAACAATCTTGTTTTCCAGGCCAACAACCATATCAACTGTATGACTAAAAATAACAGTGGACCAAGAACACTACCCTGTGGAACTCAAGACAAAGTAGGTCTTGGTTCACTAAAGATCCTGTCCACAGCAATTCACTGCTGCCTGCAAGGAAATCTTGAAGTAATCCTAAAACATATCCACCCACTCCAAGATTTTGAGATTTATAAATAAGTGCCTTGTGATTTACTAAATCGGAAGCAGCACTAAAATCTATTTGAATTACTCTGCACTCAAAACCCTTATCAAGGTTACTTGCAAATGGCCTGTCAAGTCTAAAAGAGCATTGGAGGCACCTAAATGCTTCCTATATGCATACTGACCATCAGCTAACAATTCTTTTGATACCACATACTTATACAGTGGCTTAAAAGTAAGTTTTTCAGCAACTTTGGAGAACACAAGGAGAACAGAGATTGGCCTGTAGTTACTGCAGTCTGCAGATATCCCACTCTTTGGATCAGGCACTGTTACTACTGAGCTTACGCTCCTCTGTAAAGATACTACGACGACATAAAAATCTATAGAATCTACCTATCTTGGGAGACAACACACTAGGAACTTTCTCAAAAAACAAAGGGAAGAAACCATCAGGATCTTCTCCACCATAGCTATCAAGATTATCCAGAATTTTCTTAACATCCCTGGAGGAAAATGCAAATTTTGTAATAATAGGTTCAGAATGACAAGTATCAGGGAGAGGGATATCCTCAGCTGATTGCTTAGCTTCAAAAGCTCAATGAAGTAGTTCAGCCTTTCCCTAGGGCCAGCAACCAATCTACCATCATTTGTTAGTAGTGGTGGGATGGAAGACGAGCCTGACCCAAAGACAGATGATGCCAATTTGGTCCACCACAGACGAGGCTGAGTAATTCCTTCAAGTTTCCTCTTCAAGGGATTATTGTAATTTCTCTCGGCTGTATGGTAAGTTCTATTTGCAGCACGGCGAGACTCAACAAAAATGGTGTAATTTTCATTTAAACAATTTCGTCTCTCAGTGCACTGAATTTGGTGTGTTTATCATGGGAGGCTCATATACATGTATCATCAAACCATGGTTGGTCATTTGTCCTAAATTTGATGACCTTTCTAGGGACATATCTTCTTAAAATAGCCATCAGCATTTCATTTAACTTCTTCTTGGAATCAGGATCGAATATAGCATCTGAAATATTAAGTGCTTGACAAGCTTCAATAATGCAATTCCAATTGGCTCTGGATTTTTGCCAGACCATTTTTCAAATGGTGGCATTAGGAATATACTGATTGACAGATATGTCCATCTCAATGGCGCAATGATCAGAGGTGCCTATATATTCACAGACCTTGGACCTGACAATAGCTGGTACATCTGTGAATATGAGGTCTATTCTGTTACCAGAGATGCGCATGGGTTCCTCAATTGCCTAGACAAAACCAGAGGATACACAGAACTCAAGAACTCCGTGTTGATCTGTGGAATTTGAATTTAGCCACTCACTGTGCTTTGCATACAAATAACGATTGAAGCTTTTGAAGCCTGTGACTGAGTCATATTAATCCTTTCCAAAAGACTGTCATATATAGAATCGTCGATATCTGGATTGCTGTAAGCAGCAAATATGTAAACATTGTAGAACTTACTGAAAATTTTAAAACAAAACTTCTTGGCAACTACACTAAATTTTTTTTACGACAAACAGGTCGTCCAGACTTAGTGTATACAGCCATACCTCAAGCATGTGGGATGTTACGACAATAAATAGTCAGGGCCATCAAACCGTGGGATTAAAAACTCAGCTTTTGACTTGTTACCGCTTAAAAGAGTCTCAGATAAAAACAACAAATCGTAGTTACGGGCACAACTCTGGAGATCAAGAAAATTTGACCTCAAGCCCAAAATATTTGAGTAAATTACCTTGAAATTTTTCTTACTGTAATGAGTAAGTCCAGGGTTCAGCTTAATGTCTCCCGAAAGAATTAAAATTAACATAAAACCAGTATCAAAAATAATAAATACACTCATAACAACAGTAATATTGTAAAAATCAACAGAACAGTAAACAACAATACCACCAACAACAGTATCAAAAATAACAAATAGACTCATAACAACAGTAACATTGCAAAAATCAACAGAACAGTAAACAACAATGCCACCAACAACAGTATTTACATTATTTACAAAAATTCTGTTGAAAGTATAAATAAACGTATACACGTCATCGAAAAAACCGCCGGAAACAACTAGTCGACAAGGTGGGGCTGGCACACCTTATAAGGCAAATGAAATCCACCAGGTTTGCCACAGCAACTGGGGAGGGACAGTCAGGATGGATTTATAAACAAAACACTCAGAAAGAAAAGATTAGGTAAAGATGAAGGCACTTTCCTGATAATCCACCAAGCAACTTTTGCTTTCTCATCAGGCTTTCCTACACACTTTTCGAAAAAAACAGGAAAGTGAGAGGAAAAAGAAGGTAAATGCCCGATTGTACCCTCGGGCAAGGGAACTCGAACCCAAGATTATGGAAAGCCACGGTTCAATAGCTATGTCACAGTGCAAGGTTGGAGAGGAAAGTTTGAATTCAGAGTAACCTTCTCTTAGAAGGGTTGCCTACCAAGGCTAAAGAGTCCCTTCTGCCCACTGATTTGATTTCGGAGTGTCCTTCTCCTAAAAGAGTTGCCTGTCAAGACTAAAGAGTCTCTTCTATCCTAACTCGTGTAAGCAGGGACGGCACACCCTGAAGTGAATGTTGCTAAGAAAAGCCACATTAGCCCACTACCCGTGATTATTAACTATATAAATTTAACTGGGTTAATTTTAGGCTGCAGCCTATACTTTGAGGACCTAAAAACTGTGCCTTCGTGATGTTTTCACTCGTAGTAGTCGAAAGAACGAACATTAAGACAGTACGCACTCATATGAAAACCAGTCAGCAGAGCAACCGTTTCAAACTGTACTCTTGAAAAGGTTATAGAAGCAAATTACAAAATCGACATTTCTAAGATTGGACGGTTCGGCGACTTCTTTCTTAATGCTCCAAGTACTATACGCGCAAACTCCGAATACAAAAGGATTGATTAAGCAAAATGCAGTCTGGGCAAAATCTTCGGATAACGGAGTTAGACACATCCGCTACCTATGCACATTCTATCAGCTTTCCCAGTGCAGAACTCATCGTTAATTTTTCTCTCATTACATCATAATGCAGAGCCTTGTAGATATCAGAATTTCTTTTTACTGATAAAGTATTCATTCAATGTCTAGCCTATCATTTGGAAAGGGGGTTGCAAATTCATGACAATGTGAAAATATTCAGTAACCCCAATAAATGAATAAGGTATTGAGAATAGTAATAGCACAAAGCAGTACATAATAACAAATTGTCAAATAAATGAATGAATGAATAAAAGTGTACAAAAATAATGCATACTGGATATACAAAGAATAACAGGTGAGATTAATGTATTGTGAAAATAACTTTTCTTCTCCTTATAAGACAGCTACCCCAATGACCTTTTCTTTCCCAGACTACTGGGGATCAAGAAAAGGAAGGTAAATGGAAAAGAATGGGATTTAACCATGCAGAGGGCGACAGAGTGCCGACTGAAAGATGGAAAGTTATAATGGACGAGGAAAACGGAAGAGGAAAGTTTTCCCAAGCTTGGAGATATAAGGAAAGAACCGTTCGGTCGTAGACCTGATATGATTAATTATGGAGTTCGTCTCGGTTTCATTATATATATATATATATATATATATATATATATATATATATATATATATATATATATATATATATATATATATATATATATATATATATATATATATATAGACACACCCGCAGTGCGACCCACAAGATGTATAATTCACTGCTTAGGTCAACAAAACATGTTGAATTTTTGAATTTTTGGAAACGGGCTCACATCTTTCCCCCCCTAGGTAGGAGTTAGGAGTCGGTCCTGGCAGTTATAAGCTGAATACATTACTACTTGTGCTACGAGAGAGAGAGAGAGAGAGAGAGAGAGAGAGAGAGAGAGAGAGAGAGAGAGAGAGAGAGAGAGACTAAAGGGATGAGCGTATAAGTGTGATTATTCTGGGCCTGATGGACAATTTCTGAAGAAAGTCGACTTGCGGTATTGTCGGAACCGTTCGCTACTTTCCACGTCCTAAATTTCTCTTGAATATTATTTTCATTAATAACATGGCGATGGAACACAACTGTTAGAGTTCGCAGCAGTTGTTAAAACCGTATTGAACAAAGCAAGGAAAACTTATGGACGGATTAGTAAACCGACGTTATACAAGCGTCTGTCCACAGCAGATATTCCAACTGAAATTCCACAATTTACAAGATATACTTCGTAATATCTCTAGCATAATAAAACGGGGCACCAGCCACAATACTAAGCATGTTGTTAGGGGAAATCACAGCTTTCTGAAATTGTACAATATAAAAAAGTTACTGAGCATAAGCAGAGCAATCATCTCTGCAAGGATGGCAGAGATAAATGTGACTATGTTTGCTTGGATATGCAAGTACACGCACACAAACACACACACACATTTATATGTATATATATATACACAATATATATATATATATATATATATATATATATATATATATATATATATATATATATATATATGTATATTAAATATATATATAACATATATAACTAAATAAAGAAACAAACTCCTCTGAAGCATTTAAAGTAAGAGCGAATCATTAAATTGCACAATGCAACTAAAACTAGGCTACTGGTGTTCTGTGCATGGAGGAAATTGCTTCATAATCGGGAGAGATACGATACAATAGGGTGCTGAATATTCATTATGCATAAATATGCCAAAAATTACGAGTTAGCGTAATAGGCATGCATTTATCTCAGATCAGATGAAATGGGTGGAACATATACAATATATATATATATATATATATATATATATATATATATATATATATATATATATATGTGTGTGTGTGTGTGTGTGTGTGTGTGAGAATGTTTTTAATGCAATCTAACAGTGTACTATGAAAGTATAAAGGTCAAAAAAAAAAAAATTTTACTCGTTTAAACTATATAATTTTCGGATACCAAAACCTCTGTATCCCTAATCACATTCCACCAGTGATCAGGGTAAAGAACATTTGGTATCCGAAATATATGGTTGCAACAGTAAAAATTGTTTTTGGGGCTTT
The DNA here is from genome assembly GCF_040412425.1 of Macrobrachium rosenbergii. Lineage (NCBI taxonomy): Eukaryota > Metazoa > Arthropoda > Malacostraca > Decapoda > Palaemonidae > Macrobrachium > Macrobrachium rosenbergii. The sequence goes on along the minus strand of NC_089754.1, from coordinate 8,166,332 downwards.
TTATCCTCATATATATATATATATATATATATATATATATATATATATATATATATATATATATATATATATATATATATATAAATATATACACACATATATATATATATGTGTGTGTGTAAATATATATACATACACATGCACACACTTTAAGCTAGAAATGTCGTTTAATATCCAATTCTCTCTACCTCGGAAATAATACCGAAGGGGAATTATAATTGATAAGTGGTTCGTCAGCCGACAAGATCGAACAGCCGAACACCACTTATCAATTATAATTAGCCCTCGGTATTATTGCCGAGGTAGAGCGAATTGGATATTAAGCGCCATTTGCAGCTTAATGTTTGCGTATATAAATATTAAGGTGATGTGATAAGACTTCATATATATAAATATATACATACATATATATTAAATTACAAGCTTACAGTGTGTTCTGCTATATGACGGATCCGGTAACGGTTGGCATTTACGGTTCAAAACATCTTATCCATCTATACGAGGTCACAGTTGAATCGTGGACCATTCGATTACTGACCAGCATTTTGTAGTACGGTCTTTGAGTCCTAACGTAACTGATCTGCTTATCTCCCAATCTTGGTTTCAACGAACGACCACCCAAAACCTGGGTAATCTTTCCATGGTTAATGTTTTCATTTTTGACTTTTCGAAAGTTACTCTATTTTGTTTGTTTACCGTTAGCTTTACTGGTTTTCTGTACCTTCATTCATTTCTTACTTTTTCAATGTTTGCTTTGTATTACTATCACTGTACTTAGTAAGTTCCTTTATGTCATTAGCGCAGATAGCAAGTTCGTATGTCCATACTATATCCATGATACTGTTTCGTTATTATTGATATACTAGTATATGTTTCAATTACATACATTATTATATATATATATATATATATATATATATATATATATATATATATATATATATATATATATATATATATATATATATAATATAATATATATATATATAATGTATATATATAAAATGTATATATATAAAGTATATATATATATATATATATGATTATACACAACATATATACATATAATAATTAAGGGTAAAAACTCTCACGATTATAAATAATTAGAGGCTAAAGAAGAAAAGGAAGTAATACATCTACGCGAAATTCTCGATCAAAACTCTGTAAAACAAAGGACAAAACGTTTTACCATTTTTCCAAACAACGAACCACTGAACCACACTATTAACAATCCAGGTCTGAGACAGTACGCATCAATATGTACCTAAGCACAGCACTGGTATGCATACAAGCTACAGATATGAATACCTGAATAGTACGTGCTGTGTCGCACAAGCAACCGACCGTCCCAGGTGACAGTCTCGAAATAATAAGGTTTAGGAAAACAAAGAATGCAAACCAGCTCTCAGTTTCTCGCTGAGAGGGCTTCCCCTGACCATATGACCTCACTCGTAACTGTTCTTGCAACTGAATGCGTTCTTTTCTTATTTAATTCGCTTAATTGACAACTTGGCTAATCCTAACATTTGAGCCAAGACAAATGGTAGGGTTGAGAGAGAGAGAGAGAGAGAGAGAGAGAGAGAGAGAGAGAGAGAGAGAGAAATTTTTGTTTCTCTCCATTAAGAGCTGAAATATCTTTCTTTAACTGCCTGAGGACACTACTTTTGCCGATCAATTACTCATTATAACAAAATAACGTTCCAGGAATAGCATATTTACGCACACACACACACACACACACACACACACACACACACATATATATATATATATATATATATATATATATATATATATATATATATATATATATATATATATATATATGAAATACTTCTAGTTAAAAGTTCCCAGCGCAGCTGCAACCTACAGAGGCTTTTAAAAGGCCTGCATGCCAAACGAGCAACCGATTTCTGGATCGAAAACGACCACTATAAAAACCGCGTTGTTGATTTCGCGGAAGCACTTGTGAAAATAAGGGCTGTAATGCACAACTACGAAGCGTAACGGAACGCTGTTCAAGCAGACAGCTGAACACCTAAAGACTGGAAAGAACACGCTCCCCTTGCAGCAATCATTGTCGTCAAATGGTGACTGGACCCGTTTATTTCGTGGCTCATTTCAAAACATCGAAGAAGACGAGAAATGTCATCATCATGTAGAAGGAAGTAGCCAAAAGAAACAAAATAGATCATATAAAAAAAGATAAAAAAAAAACAATTAGACTGGCGTCAACGCGGCAAATACTTTTGGTTTAAAAATATGTATATGTATAAAAATATAACTTGGCCAAGATCGTCAACGTACAACAGTATATAGCCTAACTGATGATTCAAACTTGTGATTGTACAATGAACTATTAATCTTCATTTTTATCAGAAATAAAACAATTACCTGCAAAATACAGGATTATACCCTTCAAAACCAAATCTAGTAAATTTCAAACAGCACGTGGTTACAAAATGCACCATTATCCTCTTTAGTCGAAATCTTTTCAAATTACATTCAAATTACATTATTACAGTATTTCAGTTTCTGTGTATGTATGTATGTATGTATGTATGTATGTATGTATGTATGTATGTATGTGTACATACATACATATATATATATATATATATATATATATATATATATATATATATATATTTGTATAAAATCATGTTTGCTTGTGTATGTACGTATGAATGTGTATCTGTCAACAATATACAATTTTCCTTAATAATGAATAGCTTCAGAAGAAAAACCAAGGATCAGTCACCTTTATCCACAAACACACCCAGCTGTCTCACCACAGAATTTTTCATGCTCCTTATAAACGCCTTCTCTTAGAACTTTTCATCCCAGCCACTTTTCACCCACTGTCTCCTTCATGAAACTGACTTTTCTTAAATACAATTATACTCATATTTCCAGTCCTTCCTCGCCAGCCATTTCCACCACTTCTTCACCTAGATAATGGTCAGAGACACAACAGCCACTTTTTTCCCTCTAAAGGCCACTTCCATGAGCTTGTTCCTCTGTCTTCTCTACACTAAGGCATATGTTAGGATACTTTTTCGCTATTTTCTCTTTTCTAAGCATACTTATAAATATTCCTTGGAATTCAGATCACTCTGATTTTCATAAGACTCCCTCCAATCTCATCCACTCAAGTTCAGTTCCTACCATCTACAAACTCTTTTCTGTTACATGTCTTAGCAAATCATTTATTAAAGAAAACCATTCATTTTCGTTTGCCAAAACCCAGTAAAACGCAGATTTAATCTCCAAGACATTCCTTCACTCTCATTTTTTTCCATTTCTGGATCAAATGCGCAGACCATCACAACTTTTCCTCGTCACTCTCAAATTTTATCCATACGGTTTTTTCACGAACACAATTGTACTCCTTTTACTCGTCCTCACAACCTCCGACCCTGCAAGTGCTACCTCTTCCCTAACTGTATTTCTCACCCTTCCTAAACACAACACCCCTTCCTCTTCAAAGTCTTGCATACCCTGCGGTTGCACTTACTCATACTAGGTGGCACGATATCCATCTCTCCCCCTACTTAGACAAATCAACACTCAAGCATTTCTTTTCTTCTGTTTCACATCCACACACAACCAAGCAATTTGGTGATTTTCACACCACACAGATCAGCATGAATCCAAGTTTTTATTTCAGAGGCTTCTTAAAGAATGGAAAGGCTCGTTCGCCTGTAGGGAGGTGATTCACTCCCGGTAAAGAGTCCACAACCTTCCTTTCTGCTTTTATCTGCCTCTTCCTCGGGCAGCAGTGTCCCACTACCTACTACTATTAGGCTGACGTCATTTGTCAGCTGACTGACCTGAGATATATATACATCTGTGTGTGTATGTGTATATATAGTATATATATATATATATATATATATATATATATATATATATATATATATATATATATATATATATATATGATTTTTGTGTGTGTGTGTGATGTATCAGATTACCTCAATATCTATGGAAAGTCGTTTAATAACCTCATCAAATAAAACTGTAGAAAACCTAAAAGTAAGCAGTCTCGATGGGTACCATTCTCCACTAAGTGGAAAAGGCATGATAAATGGATCGGTATGAACACTTACGTTTATAAACGTTTATATACGGCAGTACATCCATTTATCACTTATATATTATATATATATGATAATATATATATATATATTACATATATATATATGTTGGGATATATAAAATGTACATTTGTATGTATGATATATATATATATATATATATATATATATATATATATATATATATATATATATATATATACACATACATACATACATACATAATTTTAATAACCACAAATCCGTCTTAACTTCTCGAATTCTTCACACTTCTTGGACACGCTAGTCACTACAAAGCCTGAGATCCAAATGCAACAATATGAAGCAATTCTGACGTCCGTGGTAGGATTCGAACCCACATCCAAAGTATCAGAACAAGGTCACATTACCGACCTGACCACGAGAAGGTCAAGTCGACAACGTGACCTCGTTCTGATACTCTTGATGCGGGTTCGAATCCTGCTACGAGCATCAGAGTTTCTTCATATCTTTCCTTCGGATCTCAGGCTTTATAGAGAAAAGGCGTATCTAAAAGAGTGTGAAGAATTCGAGAAGTTAAGACGGATTGTGGTTATCACAGTCATACACGCACTGTTTACATATACAGTACAGTGTATATATACATATATATATATATATATATATGTGTATGTATATATATATATATATATATAATGTGTGTATGTATATTATATATATATATATATATATATATATATATATATATATATATATATATATATATATATATATATATATATATATATATATATATATATTGCACATGCTTGTAATTACAAGTTTGCGACGTAGCAACCATGGCAAAAGCCTTTCCAATGAGTGAGCATGCCATCTCAAGAATACGGAGTCGCGAACCAAGTGCCGGCCACCCGAGGCTATCTACACGGCCAGCGTAACCTACTTGAGACTCGCCAAGGGAAAGTTCGCACCGCACATACGAACATACCCTTTCATATACGTACACGCACACACACGTATCTAGAGCACACGAGAAACTCACGGTTACTGTCACGCAATTATCACCTGAATTAGAATCACGAGATGGATACGCCACCGACTCGGTTGACAATCTTCTCATATTCTATTCAGATTACTGTGATTAGCTACGTTATTACCCAGAGGAATCTTTTCTTTCTTCCCCTCTTTCTTTTTCGTTTTTACGAGGGCGTTCTACTTCGTTGTTTTTCTATTCTGACTAGTTGTGGTAGATACGTTGTAGACGAAAAATAAATTTTAAAGACAAGGGTACAAACATGAATTTCAGTTCAAAATTCATCTATTATAATAAAAACATTAATACTTGTATAGTGGTCATGGAAGCAATAGCAGCTGCTGCTGCAATAGACTGCTGATATTCCTATACCTGGCATCACTGTAGTAACCGAAGCAGCGTGAGCGAGAACTTTTAACCTGAACAGTAAACAAGATTAGTTACCGCCAAGACATGATTTCAGTTGCATTTCACTAATAACTGGCCTCTGGCCTCATCAGTCCAATGAACTGTATAGCCACAACTGTCTTTTTCACTACAATAATTCACTTACGTCTTTCTTTTGTTCATCCTTTTACTATAACAAATTCAAGAGCTATTTGGCTGCAAGATCTCATACCTGTTGAAAAAATACATGGAAATTTTGCCGCAAACAGTTCAAATCACACTTAAAAATCATAATGACTTTATTAGCTACACATGTAAAAAAAAAAAAAAAACTATAACAACTTTAATACTGTCCTGCAGCTGCTTCTAACTTATCCGAGGCTCATATCCATACCCCCAGGCTTTACTATCATATCAGTCAGTAAAGGTTTGACTTTCATCATTGAATCCACACAAACGGCGATAAACTTCCAAATAACGAGAACAGAACAAAACGAAGCCCTTAAACCCGATGTCATGTCTCAACACTTCCCATCAGGCCTCGTATGTTTATCTTATTATTCCTACCTTACGCCTCTGTTCTCGGTTACGACATGCGAGAGCGTCGTTTCTCTTCCACACTCTCACGGGAACAGTCATCTCGGTTGTCATAAAAAGACAGATATAAGAAACTTCTTGCATCAGTTGTGAGGGCAGTTTCGTCACTCGACAGAATTCATCCAGTACTTCGAAGAATGCTGCAGAAATGCTAACCTACATCTTTCTCTTCCGTTCCCGGCCAGCTCTAATGCTTAACGCGATTATGTACCTGATAGCGTGAGAGGAGATTAATTATGCGCATTTCTCACATGATGATAGGTCAAATAACCTCACGTCATCCCATTTTTAAATTTCAGCGAAACAGTCAGATTTGGAAGATCATTTTTACCAAGCACAAAGGCGAATCTTTGGCTTCTATGGTTGTGTAGCATGTTACGGTTGTTTTTGGCAAAGATCTTAATTATCTTCGCTTCTTGAATACAGCTTCTTTCCTCCATAGCACATAATCAGGCAAAAGAGTGAACAGAGACGAAGAAATGAACGAAAGTTCCGGGCTGACTGAAGCTATAAAAACCTTGATAAAAACAAACGAATGTTGGCGGGTGTGAAAAATATCGAAAATAAACAAGGCGGCAACAGCGACTGCAATATTAATGAACTGGCAACTGGTGAACCCGTTATGATAAAACCACCTACGTCACTTTCCTGCTTTTGGGCGGCCTCTGCTACAGCGCACAAAAAGATCATGGCTCATACAGAGCTATTATAATACAAAAAGGTAAACAAAACTATTCTATCTGACTGTCTCATTTTTGCGTAAACACAAACATATATACATATTGTATATAAATATTATATATTAGAAAGCCACAGTTTCGTAATAATACCTCATACGAAAACACTAATCTCTTGCACGATCATTTGACAGCGTTATCAAAACATAAAAATATAATCATTAGCTCTTCTTCCCAACATCACAGGATATTCGTTGTAGGGAACAAAAGTGCAATAGCAGGAAGTTTTTTTTTTCAGCGATTCATCGGATGAGAGGGTGGGGTGGGTTGGGGAGGGGGGGGCTAGTTAGATATTGATATTGACCTTCCATGCTCAGTAAAACTCAACCAATATATTACGCGAACATCTCGGCCCCAGCTGACATACGGTTCTTAGCGTATAGTTTCTAGGTTAAATACGTACATTTAAATACGGAACATTGAGCTAAACAGCGACAGTATTAATATAAAAAGAACTCGGGCTTCGGACAGGCAAGCTTGATTGAACTGGAGCTAACACAACAACCATATGCTTAAAAACAAAGGGTTAAAAACAAATGCTTATAAACCTTTCCTGCTTGACACTTTGTTTCTTACTGTTAATAATAATACTAATAATATACAATATACATAAAAAATAATGAAAATAAAAACTACCATTCGTCAAAATTTAGACAACATAACCTGGTCTAAATTCAAAATTCATATACACTGAGACAGACGGTGAAAAACCTGGAATTTAAATTTTAAGATTAAGTGATTTTCGACAGATTTTCGAGTGCTCATGCGCAGAACGCCAACTCTTAGTGTAAACAAACGCTCGGTTGACCTAACAAGCTACGCCTTCAAGATGTAACACAACTAAGTCGTTTGCGTGATTCAATTACAAGCACATCGAAGGCACTGGCTCGTGACATCACCTGCCAACAAAAACGTCTAATAGGCCATGATATTTGCCATGGAACCACTAGCATTACCATTGCGGTGAAGCAGCAATCACAATGAAGCCCTCACAGACGCAAATTATACAGCCAGTCATTCCTTGTAACCGAATCCACGCGGTCTTGGATGTTTCCCGTTACTCCTGAGGAAAAATGGACGAAGGCCCTGGGCACTTTCTTTGACTTCTTCTTCTTCTCGTCTGGGCTCTGCACATCCGCACTTCTCGGGGTTATCAAAGTAGCGTTATCAACGACTTTTACAGCTACCTAACCAAACCCGTTCTTTGCTTCTTATCGCCTTTCCACCATCGATTATACCCCCAACAGCCCCCTTTTTTTATTTAACACAATGCTCGGAAGTAACTTCATTCATTTCTGCTTTTAATAGTCTTTCTGGCTGTCTTATCAAATCTTCATCTTCTCTCTTTCTCTTGAAACATTTTCGTAATTAATTGACCTTTTATTTTTTTATGAGAAACAGATCAAGGATGCAGTTTCTCTCTTGATACACTATATATTTTATATATATATATATATATATATATATATATATATATATATATATATATATACATATATATATAAAATGTACATACACACACACACACACACATATATATATATATACATATATACATATATATATATATATATATATATAAAATATATAATTTATATATATAGTGAGCGTGTGTGTGCGTTAGGTAACAGTTAAGTATACAGTATATATACATTTAAGTACGTGATTTGCTTATCATACTGACTGAGGCCCAAGTTCAACCCCTTTTCAAACCCCTCCACCCCTTCCCCCCAAGTTGGTGTTGTAAATTCATAACTCGTAAGTCTGGTTCTTCAGGCATGGAACGTGATGATGAGGGAGGGAGCGTGAAGGCAGTTGGAGACCAGGCCGCCTTGACACTCTCTCTCTCTCTCTCTCTCTCTCTGTGTGTGTGCATGTGTGTTGTCTGTGGTGCAATCACTCAAACAGGCACTCAGTTTCTGTATACAGGAATGAGACTGATGTACTAAAAGCCATGAAATCATCCTGTACTGGTGGAACACTAATTGTAAAAACCAAAACTGTAGAAATTATTTCTTTTTCTTTTACTAATGCAACAGTAATTTTTATAATGATTTTTAAAATTACATATTTTATACTCTACACAGATAACTCAAGCAATGAATCCGAATAATCCTCTACAGCACGATTACTAAGAAGTGTGTAATATCTTGAACTCATAAAAGAGATTTCAACGACTTTTGGGAACAAATCCAAGAATGAGCTTGCTAACGTTCATTTTATTAAAACCATTATATAAAATTCAGATTGTTGAGATAAACACATACGCAGAGAGAGAGAGAGAGAGAGAGAGAGAGAGAGAGAGAGAGAGAGAGAGAGAGAGAGAGAGAGAGAGAGAGAGGGGGGGGTAAGAGTAAATAGTTAACAGACGTCACTTTTTCACTGTCTTGAGTAGGAAAAGAAGTCCTTGAAACTCTTCGGCTTTCTTTCGTTACGCAAATGCTACATCTTCAACAAATAACTTGGGAAGCACGAGACGGACTTTGGGGCATCACGCCAAAATGCCCATGAGCTTAAGAAGAAAAAGTGAATGTACACCTGACAGGAAATGCCACTAGGTGAAAAATAAAACAATGTCTCTCGGGCAAAACATCACTGAATCGTGATGAGAAAATAAAGGTTCAAAATTCGGGTGAAGATAACCATACAAAAGAAAAGTGAATAACAGAACACCTAATGATACTGAAATAACAACAATTGCAAAAATTATTAACAAGACAGTACTGCATAAACATCCCAGCAACTCCTTTTATGTTAACAGTATGTTAATCACATACGAAAGTGACATTTATATACGGAATAAAAATCAAAACTGAAAAAATAGATACATTAATCCCTACGTAATACATAGCAAGTAGCCTACTCATTTTAAATCTCGTTGTTACAACGAACTGTTTCAGGTCTGGTATGTTCTAAAGGGCTATCAACTCAAGATGGGAGGAAGATAATTTTGTGTTGAATGATATGCCTTTATAAATACATCAGCCTGATTTTTAATAAACAGGAAGTAAAAACACATTAACTGTCTCAAATGAGTGGTATTAATCTACTTAATCTATTAGTCTACCATTCAAAAAGGGGGAAATACCATAGTTATACATATAAATCTAATCACACTTCAAAGAATGTCTTTTCACCAGCTGGGGGACATAAGGCCCTTTCTGTCATAAGTATTCCAGTACCCAATAGGAAATTAAGGTTGTCCTTGGACCAGTTCAGGAAGTTTTGTTACGTACGTGAGAGACCCATCCGCCTAACATCTTAAAAGAAATGAATTCTTCCTTCATAAATGCCTTCCTATTGGTCTCCATTCTACTACTGTGAAACACCACCTCAGTACCATGATGCCAGAAATACGTGCGGCGAAGCGATGGAAATCCAGCAAAGGAATTGCAAAGGCATTAACGGATGTTGCTAACTTCCTGTTTTGGAAGGGGTTTACATATCCGTAAGCTCTTGTGCAAATGCCAGGCGCTCTCTTTCAGTGGATTTACATCTGGTGAAGATGTATTCATTCAGAGAGCTCGCTTGTAGTTCATGACAAGAATGATCACTTCAACTAATAATGACTCAGTAATGACGATACAATATCTGGTTACGAATTATATGGTAACTGGGAGGGCTGTTGGAAGACTATGCATTTAATGGGGTTCAATAATCCTTAGAGTGACTTACAATGGTTTTGAAAATAACTTTTATGACACTAAAAGTGTGTAACAGCACAAATTTGAAAACATGATTTGGTTCAACTGGAAGCACTTGACACATTTTCATCCACTGCGTATGATGACTCGTCTTTCCTTAACATTTGCAGATTATATTTTTTCTTCACAGGTTATGCATATGCAAAAAATATCAAGCATCCAGATGCATTAGAAGTGCGTCGTTAGATTCTATTTTCTTTCTGAACAACACTGTAGGTAGGAAAATGGGTACCTTACTGACTTTACAATAGATTGAGAAAATTGTGCATGAACGTGCACACTTGTATAAAGATATTTGATTGCAAAGTTCATTTTTTGTATAATTCTTACTTTCTTCAGGTTACTCGACTACTGTGTTAATCTGCAAAATGTGCGTGCATTAAGCTTACTATATTAAGTTATCACAACCGCATAAGAGATTTATGAACCATAAATTAAAAGGCCTTTGGGTGGTTACAAGACATTCCAGTTTTCGGTGAAATGCCAGATGTCGAACTGAGATTGGCAACATTTTTATTGAGGTCTGAGAGCTGGGTCACACAAGCACGTTTTCCGATAATCTTAACAACCTGTCAAAATTTGTACCAAACAGCAAATACTTATCATAACGTAACACCGACTTAAACATATATAACCTCAGCTTTGCATCAATAGAAAAAAAATAGTACTAACTGGTTTAAAGTTTTACTTTAATATGTTGAATGATGCCATAAAACGACCTCGTATGACACCTTACAGAACTGTTAAGGTACCAACGGACATTTGGTGATTTCCCAAATACATAGATGATGGAATTTCAGTCATTCTGGAGATGCACACTTTTGTTCTCATCCTTCCTTTCCTGGGGACAATATGCTCGTTTCGCAAGAATGACAAGATGATAAATATCTTTGCAAATCGAGTAGTGAGACGTCAAGTGATCTTTTGGTAATCAGCTTAACCAGTAAAGTCGAGTTTTTATGTAGACAAACTGGCGTTACGTTATTTCTTACTTTCTTGAAATTTCCTCCAGCCTGCTAGCTAGAAGTAGGAGAGGCGACAACAGCTGACCACATAAACAACGCTTTAGTCAAATGCTTCAAACGAAGCCACGAAATCAAGTAGCGGCTACTGACAGTGCTGTCCTACCAGTTCTCGGCCACTAAGTAATTCGGGGCGAGGTCGCTACCACTAAGCCATACTCCTTTTCGGCTGAGATCACTGTAGTCACTAACTTAACAGAATTTTCGCTTAGGGTAAACTAATTCATAATTATAATTACCTTTATGAAAGGCTTCATTGTCTGGGATGGCAGCATACATACAATAGTTTGTAATGCACGTTAACAGCATCACCAAAAACTCTTACCTAGAAGTGAAACCTATTTAACACAGCACATCAACACAGCTTGGGTCAAGGGAATGGCCATCATCTTAAGCAATCATTATTGCTATTAGAATAATGCAGACGGTCATTCTAAACAAAAAGAATTTAAGCATATATACAGTATGTATGTATGTATGTATGTATGTATGTATGTATATATATATATGTATATATGTATATATATATATATATATATATATATATATATATATATATATATATATATATATATATATATATATATATATATGCAGACAGTCATTCTAAACAAAAAGAATTTAAGCATATATGTATACAGTGTATATATATATATATATATATATATATATATATGTGTGTGTGTGTGTGTGGTGTGGTATATATATTATATATATGCATATATAATGTATATAAATTGTTCGTGCATATGCAAATGTATATTTATCTCTCTCTCTCTCTCTCTCTCTCTCTCTCTCTCTCTCTCTCTCTCTCTCTCTCTCTCTCGAGAGAGAGAGAGAGAAGAGAGAGAGAGAGAGAGACGTACTGGCACTACGTCCCGATGGCCTTCACCTGCCTGACCTCAGTGCTGGCACCCAGTTCTTCCTAAACATGTTTTCCATTTTTAACTCAGTGAAGACACTGTTTACCTAAGCTCTCTATGTGACATTTCTCCTAAGGAAAGCCAACAGTTCATGAGCTGAGTTAATCAGTAAAGAATATTGAACTACAATTTTATATATATATATATATATATATATATATATATATATATATATATATATATTTTATATATATATATATATATATATGTGTGTGTGCAAACTTTCATAACAGCAGTGAGATCATTTTAAGCAAGCAAAGTAAACTAATATACATTCATCAAGGACATCTGAATTAGATTAGAAAAGGGCTGAATGCCATGTAATCTCTAAGAAGAGAGCACACAAACATGCATAAACACACACATATGCACACACACACACTCTCTCTCTCTCTCTATATATATATATATATATATATATATATATATATATATATATATATATATATATATATAGAGAGAGAGAGAGAGAGAGAGAGAGAGAGAGAGAGAGAGAGAGAGAGAGAGAGAGAGAGAGCATAATGTGAAACAATAACTATTCTTAAAGACATGTAATCTCCATTTACAGTTAACAACTCCAAAGGCCCCAGTAGCTTGTATAAAAACTAACATAACCCTTAGCCCATCTTTTGCACCACTCTCAAGAGCAAAGTTGCCTCGGCCTCACCATTTAGATAAACTCGTAGCGAATGATTCTTTTGGGAACCCTTATTACACGGACATTCACCATAAAAAGGAGCCCTCCCCTCCCCTCTTGCCCTTCCCACCATGTGTTCACCCCATAGGTTTCTTGTGTCAGTTACAGGGTCGCGGCAATGCTGGCGAGGTTCTGGGACCTGGGTCTAGGAACAGAGCGTGAGCTTTTTCCTCGGTTGTCGTCGAGCGTCGAACCCAACAATGGGGGTTCCTTTGGTGTTCTTGACCCCTGTCCCTTAGTTGCCATTTCCCCAACCCCCAACTCCAACTCACTTCTCCCTCTCCAAGTTTAGTCCATCCTCTCTTTAATTCTCTGCGCACCGTTATGCTCATATAGACTCGGATCATACTTGTAGGTCGTTTGTCATTTCCTCCGGTGCCCAAGAACGACCGGGATTTTCAGTGCGGGTTCATGATAGTCTTGCAATGAATTCCTTCCCTAATGCATTTGGGCAAAATTCGTTTTGGATTAGTTCACAAAAAATGTAAGCCCTGCTGTGTATATATATATATATCCAATTAAGAGACCGCTCGCTCGCGCACACACTCTTGCCGCGCGCGCGCACAAACACACACACACACACACACACACACACACACACATACATATATATATATATATATATATATATATATATATATATATATATATATATATATATATATATATATATATATATATATACAGTATATATATATAGCCTTACAATTCACATTATCATGGTCTAATTTTCCAGATTATATCGTATGTCGATGCTTTTTTACTTCCACTTTTATCAGTTTACTTGAACTTTTGAGTGGTATTTTCCGTTTCAACTTACATACCTGTCGTGCCTTCTTCTGCTTGCTCTCTTCAAGTCACTTTACACATCGGTCAAAATTCTACTCGACTTATTAGGGGCCTTTTCTCTACAACTGAAAAGCGCATCGTGTCTTTCATTTTCATTCTCTCTCTCTTCCTCCATGATCTGGTTTCGGGTCCCGGTTCATGACAGCGCTCACGGACGTGAGTGTGAGATTTGCGGTCGTCTCGAATCGAACGGTATGAACTTTCGTTACGGATTACCTCACATGAAGGCAAGTACGTAGAGAAGTCCGTATTGTATTTGCAGCAAGAATGGTAATTTTCTTATGAGAATGTTTTAGGTTACGCTTCAGTAATTATTGTTATCTTCCCGACCCAACTTGCAATCCCTTTCCACTTGAAAGCAAGGTCCATGAACATAAGATCTAGCCAGAGAGGTGAAGCGATACAAGGAAAAAAGAAAAAAAAAAAAGAAAAAATCAGGAATAAAGCAAAAGCTTGATAACCTGTGAGTGTAAAGTTCAATCATGGAAGCTGAAATCTTTAGACCTGCGGTTTAAAGCTGACAATTTCGTACAAAAAATGTCTAGTAGTTTTAATGTTAAAATATACTGTATTTGTAAATTAAAGTATAAATAACAGTAGACACGTTTGTAATATATACAACCATAGCATGTATATGTGTGTGTGTGTGTTTTGAGAGAGAGAGAGAGAGAGAGAGAGAGAGAGAGAGAGAGAGAGAGAGAGAGAGAGAGAGAGTCTAAATTTGAAATCAATCATGACCAAATTATAGGACAAGGCCATCTACCTATGACACCACTGCTTACACGCGGACGAAAGAACTGAAATATATTTTCTACATACATTTATGTAGATAATAAGTATACCACCTTAATGCAACATATTACCTGACGCTACAGTCAATAGTGACTATACAACAACTTTTTTTTATGTGCACAATCAGTCATTAAAATAATTTCAGTTCAATGATCTTTACCTCTGATTTCACTGAAAATTTCCACTACACTCTCGTCCCTCCTCATCATATGTAATCTTTTTTTTTTATAACCATTACTTAACGCTAGTCAGCATAACAACCATTTATAATATACTGTGTAGAGTTTGCGTCTGATTGTACCAAACATTAATAAATGTTAATTAAAAGACAATACATGGACATTCAATGTACGAAAACCCTTCCATATTAGGTTAATCTTACATCGACCGTCATAAACTCAGTTGCAACACAAACTGAACTCACAGCTGCACCTTGAAAAAACAAGCGATAAAAATCTCCATTGCCACCTCAGAAATTTAGGTGTAGCCAAACGGCTGTCTTTTGAATACTTATGCGCTTTTACTTTTCTGTAAAGGAAAACTATTGAGATGGCTTTGTCTGTCCATCCGCACTTTTTTCTCTCCTCCCTCAGATCTTAAAAACTACTGAGGCTACAAGGCTGCAAATTGCTACGTTGATCATCCATCCTCCAATCATCAAACTCACCAAATTGCAGCCCTCTAGCCTTAGTAGTTTTTATTTTATTTAAGGTTAAAGTTAGCGATAATCGTGTGCTTCTGGCAAAGTAACAACTCATGCCTCCACGGCCGGCTGAGAGTTTCATGGGTTGCGGCTCATACAGCATTATACCGAGACCACCTAGAGATAGATCTAATTTCGGTGTCCTTGGTTATACGCTGTAGCGGCTGTACAGAGAACTCGATTGCGCCGAAGAAACTTGGGCGCATTTGTTGTTCTTGGACTAGTTAGGTGTATACTACTGACAATGATAAATCCAAGAATCTTTTTCATTAATTCATATTCAGTTCGAAGAAATTTCCTTATCTCCGCTAGGTTTCTCCTCTAGAAAGTGAGCAGACGTTTAAACGATGGATATTTTGGAAAGCAACTACAAGAAACTTATATAATCGCGCGCGCAAAAGAGAGAGAGAGAGAGAGAGAGAGAGAGAGAGAGAGAGAGAGAGAGAGAGAGAGAGAGAGACTAATTAATTCAACTTGCTCATGATGAACGTTACTGAAACCATAATA